>NC_088362.1:61067003-61087003 GCF_034508935.2 Berghia stephanieae
ATGGGCGGAGATAAACCACCATTTAGGCGGAAATCCGCCTTTAGGCGGAAGATTCTCAGCCCTGAATTTAAATACTTCCAAAAGAGATAGGTTTTCAGTTTATTTTAGTTTATTTAACCTTTCAACTTACCTGCGTCTGATGAACCTACATATCGACATATAGGGCATAGCAGAAAATCAAGGCTCATTATCATTTCCTCTAAGTCTTTGTGTTCCAAATCATCTGCATGTGACTGAACAAAATGTTCAGCCAAACTGTCTTTTGTTTTGTAAGACGTGCTACAATACGGACAAACAAACATTTCTAAAATTTCATCCGTTCCATTTTCAAATGTTTGAAGGTTCGTGTTTTCATGACTAAATGTGTTTTGAGAACTGTCTTCCAAATGGCTAGACTGTATGTGAGTGTGTAAACCAAACTCATCTGATTTGAATTCATTGCAGAAAGGACAGTGATAATCGCTATTCTTTGGTTCATCTATATAATTTTCCTTTTCCAATCCATCATCCTCTTCAACTGTGTTGGTATTCTGTTCTTCATAATCACCAAATAGGTCCATGCTGTCGTTAAAAGAGTTGGATTCTGATGGTACCGACATATCGTTTCACCTGTTTTAGAGATAAAAATAAAAAGTCAGATATGAGTATGGAACTAGTTTTCTTATACATGTCATCAAAATAGATCTTCCGTCTAAATTTATCGGTAACTTAGACCTTATATGTGAAGATATTTTGGAAAGTGAGGATTTTAGAATAACAAGATTCTTTATTTGGAGTTAATGATAGATAAGTAATGTCTGTAACTGTTAAGCTTGGAGGATGGATGAGGGGGGAGGGGTGTAGTTGGAGGAATGGGAGATGAACACCATATGTCACATTGCTGTCTATTGTCGGAGTAGGTGAAGGGTAGCAAAATTGAAGGCATAGTTCAAATCCCAACACAGTCTATCTAAATATTTTTGGCTAGCACTTTCCTAAATAGTTTGAGTACCATTGATCAGCAAAGTTGTTTGCATCATGGAGATACAGATGCTACGCCAATTCCTAACACCTTAGTTACTAATATATATAAAAACAAACAGGACATGGCACAGAATTGAGGTCTTTGCTTCGTAACTTAAAAGTAATGAGTGAGTTTGAATTATTGAAATTTGTAATTTTGATGATCTGAGTAATTTGCCTCTTACCCTCACTATAAAAATTATCACCTCCCCTGAATATCAGTATGAAAAAGTCAAATTCATGAAAAATATCTGATATACTCTTAAAACTATTCTTACTTACTTATCAGATATATAAGATGAAAACTGAATCCAAATATACGATTCAAACTCACCAAAACTATAAAGTAAGCTAGAAATAATACTGTATGCATCAAAGATAGTTTTTAAAAAATCGATAACCTTACTATAAATATGTGAAAGCTAATGCAAAAATAAAGACTGCCTCATATGGAATTTAGCTGGTGGTATGTATTATTGAGTAGTAGTTGTAGTGGCAGTGGTGGTGACTGTGGTAGTAGTAGGAAATGTATTAACATTCTCATATTTTCCAAACAATGTTAATTTTTTCAGACCACAGAGCTGCTCTACCGACCAAAATCCAACTTTTCCGACCTAGGCTTAAAAAAACAGACTAAAATCCGACTTTGGTAGACACCCTGGATAAAATAGGGTATTTTAGCTTTCGAAGTGGCAATTCAGACTCGAGTCTGAATAGTCTCTCGTTGCAATTCGGACTCAAACTCCAATGTGCGTGCATGGAACTGATAAAGAAGTAGAAAAAGAGTTCAGAGGAAATTTTGTTTTGCCCATTTCACACTGACTCAGCTCATACCCCTACTTTGGATTGTAGAAGGATTGTTGCCCGTCTCACACTATCATTAGAATATGTAATTTTAAAATTATTTATTTTTCTCCTGATTGTTTTATGTTGTTAAAAAGCTTTTCATTTATACCACAGTTACTTTGACAGACTTTTGTTTCTTTTGAAGAGTTTTAACTCCTTTCTTTTTAATTTATATTGGACTTCCAATTGATCAGTGATTTTGTCTTTCTCGTCAAATAAAGCGGGTTTAGACTACCTGCTGGCTGATAGTTTCTAAAATCGTAATTTTGATTGCATTAATGATTTGTAACTATCAATAATTAAAATATACTTTTTTAAAAACAACAAACAAAAACTATGCTCCTACGGGAGGCTATTCAGACTGTGTCCAAATAATTTGTTGATTGCACATGCGCAGTGGAATTTGAGTCTGAATAGCCACCAGAGACTATCCAGACTCGAGTCTGAAAAACCGCAGCCTTGAGCTTTGGATAGTTTTTAAAAAATAGAAATTTGTAAATCAAAAACATGATTTCACATTTTAACTTTTTAATAAAACTAAATTCAGGACAAAGTTGTATACACCGCATTCCTGAAATTCGTTCCAGAAAAATCCTTACTCAAATCTGAGCGGCCATTATAGGCCAGTTTTGAAATCCAAATGGTGGTTACTACCGGAAATGAAACAGTTTCAGGTCACAAAGTCCATCAGTAAATAACAAAGGCAAATAGAAAGACATTTTTCAACCTTTAAACTAGAATATAACTTTACTTCTGCTCATCTAATTTTCAAAAATGTTGGTATCATTGGTCATAAGAATCGTGTTGAAAAGCACTTTTTATTGATATAGGTTTCATTTAACTCAAACCATTTTTTTTACCAAAGTACCTAAGAAACAAAAGAAGAAAAAAATTCTCTCAGTTAGTGCCAATTTGAATTTGAAGGCTGAGAGATATCTATAACTATAACAAAGTGGTTATCTCCAAAGTGGTATCTATCTAGATATTACAGGTAACTTGTACTTTCCTTGTACATTTTTGGAGAGTAGCAGGAATGTCATTATTTAGTATTAGTATTTGATGAGAAATGTGTGTGGCTAGTTAACTAGTATATTTAGAATGCTGCAAAGTCAAAGAGTTTGAGTTTGAAATGGATTAATCTAAACATCGGCAGTTTAGTGAGCAGCAGCAGTGGCAGTCAAATTTTGACCCAACTCGCCCATAGGGGAGTTGTGACTGGAAATTGCCGTTCGCGTTTTGGGGGGGTTCAATTAAAGATGCATAACTTCGTTATAAAGAGGAATATCGCAGATATTTTGGTATCATTATTTTCGTCTTTCAATTTCCTTTTAAACGGTGCCAATTAAGGAAAAATCCATTAATAATTCCAGAAGTTATATGAAGTTAAAATTTGGCAATTTTCAAATGCATTTATTTTTTTTATTTACCGCGTGTGTTTTTAAAATTTAACTTGTTTTTAGAATAACATCTAAACTTTATTCATGCCAAATTTCAGGGCTCTATATCTATGCGCAGACACCTTTTAACTCTGCGCCGAAATGCCATGTTTACATTATCTTCTCATCATGGCTGCCCGACGATATCGATATTCATATCGATATTTTAAATTTAGTTATGTATTATTTTAAATTTAGTCCATAATATTTTCAGTACTATTATTTACTATGTTTTTATTTTGAATACATACTTTCCAACTTTATTTATGGGCATTTTATAGTTTTTGTTTTAAAAGTTCGTATATTTCTTCTCTTTGTGAAATCGATATTAATAATATCGATATTTTAAAAATACCAATTGCTTTAATTTAATTTTATTTTACTTTGCCATCAAGTCATCAAGTTTCTTTCCCACATGTTTAGATATGTTTGTTATCATTTGTATCCATATTCTAAAGGCCTTAGCCATAATAATTATTATGGTAAGAAGTTCTACTAGTTATACATTTTGACACCCCCATACATTGAGAGAGAAAGGGGGGGGGGGGATAAAATTATATTAATTGTCAGTTCAAATGATGTAATAGCAATAAACCCAAAGTGGTTCAGCAGAATTTTTTAACGTATTAAAAGCCAGAACTTTCCTTCTAATTATAGGGAATCTGTTTCAATTTATTTGAACTTTTTCAATCTACCATTTTAATTATATGCAATTAAATTGCCATAGGTAAAAATAAATTCATTATGTCATTACGCAACATGTTTATATCTTTTCATTTAAATACTCTCAAACCCTATTCTCTATGTATAAATTCAAAGAGGGGAATTATTTGCAATTGTTTCAGTGAGATATTGGGGATAAATCCAGAAGTGATATAGCAAATTGTTTCTTGCGTCTAGCCGTGTTTAAGATTATGTAACATTTGCGTCATATTATGTAATAATGTGTTAATTTGATATGTTTATCTTCCTCTATATTAATGTAAATGAATTGTCCTCGATAAGACGAACATTTTGGTATACAATATATGATAAGAACTCCATATTGACTGTTTTAACCATTTTTTGTATTAAATTAAACATCACGCGAGATCGGTCACAACTTTGCAATGGTAATTTTGGGGTAAAAATCGGTCTGAAATTTCAGACTTTGAACTGCCGTAACTACATTTCTAATCAAGATAGAAACAAAATTCAAACTGTTTTGTAATCTGTGTTGCCAGATCTTTCATATGACATTGGTTTCAAGTGTGTGAGGTACATTTAGAATTTCTATTAATACTATTAAACTCCCTACTAAACAGTACAGCCAAAAGAGATTAACTGATTAATTGGAAAAAAAAGTTTTAATTGTTCAAATTAAAAAAGGCTCGCATTTTTAGAGAAAGATAATATGTTGTGCACCCCTTGTCAGCAGCAGCTACTAATGATTACATTACAATTACAAGTCCTTCCCCTCCCAGTCTCCCAGACAGTTCAGTAATCAGTAGCCTCGGTCAGTGACTCTGCACAGTTACCACGGACCACGGGATTGGTCACGTATATACTATTGGGTTTATTTTAAAAAGCATACCGAATATAAAGAAAAGAAGGAACGCTTTCATACTTTAGTTCAATACGAGATTTCAAGACAAGGATATGAAGCATCTCTTATATATATCTTGAAATGGTATCGTTGATATGGACAATGGAGAAAACTGGAACTTGGAACCGAAAACGAAACTACAAGTTCAAAAACAGGAAATTTCGAAGGAGTAAGGATGTCGGGGAAAAAAACAATTTTTAGCGAAAATACATTTATAGTCGGATTGGAGAGAAATGCTTCAATATATCCTCGTATTGAGGATAATTTATCTCTAACAGATTAATTTCGTAAACTTTCAAAACAATAGAATGCTAAAACTTCATAATTGAATATGGTTTAAATTACTATAATTTCTGAAAATCAGCGGCGTAAAATATTACAAACACACGGGACGCACGCCTTTTGTTTGCATTTTAACTCAAAGGTGAAGGTCAGACTGTCTGTCGTCGGTCGGCTAGAGGCCAAATTTTTCAGAAGCTTTGTCAGTCAAGAGAGGCAAGCGGCAAGCATTCATCAACGTCGACGTCAGCTGTTCACTGCCTAATCTTTGCTTGGAGCATATCGATGAAAATGTCCTTTTTTGCATACATAAAGAAATTTTCTTTAAACACCATCAATGCAATAGAATGCAAGAGGAACGTGCACACTTCGCCGAAGTTCTTTGACATAGCTGATGGTGAGTCATTGTCATTTTCTCACTCTTTCCATGTCATTGTTGACTGACTGCTTTTATTCCATGTCACTCACTGCAACGCAACACTAACACTAACACAAGAATGCAATGCGTGTGTGAATCTATGCAACATGCACGTTTTACCCCAGTCCTCCCCTTCCCAACTAGTGCCTTTGAATTTTTCATTGCATAATCTTCTAGAGCACAAAGTCAAAGAAGAATGCAACTCTGCCAGGGAAAATCCACTTGATGAATCGGGGATAAATTGCTGAACGTTTCACTCCCCCCCCCCCCCCCCCCTTTCTCTACTTTTTCTCTCTTCTCTCTCGCTCTCATCTCTCTGTTTTCAATCTCAAATGGCTTTTTATTTGCAAAAGGCCCCACGGGCCCATCACTGCAACTTCTCTCTCTCTCTCTCTCTCTCTCTCTCTCTCTCTCTCTCTCTCTCTCTCTCTCTCTCTCTCTCTCTCTCTCTCTCTGTCCTTTCTCTTGTCGCATAATGGTTTTATGTTAATATTATAAGAACTAGACACAAGATAGAAAAAAAATCTTTGTGATGATTGGATGAATAGCGGATGATTGTCATACGTTTTAAAAGTAAAAGACTAACTGCAAGAGCCAAATTAGTTTTTGGTGAAATCCCCCATCTTACAAACAGGGCAATTTCTCTGTTATGGTGTGACATTTCAGTTAAATTGTAAGCCAATTTTCAGCTGTTTTTAGCATACACACTGCTTCTCAGATTGAATTTATTATTTTTTCCCTGTAATTATGCATCTCATGATGCACAGAAAGTTTGAAGTTAATACCTTAGTTTTTTCACAAGACTTCTCCAAAGATTGGTTATGGAGTGATGCCAGTAAAACCAAGAATTTTCACCGCGATAGGTTCATTATGATATTCTTCTAATGAATTTGTTGGCTTTGTTTCATGTAGTTTCTCACCAAAATGAAACATGAATGTTGCTTCATAACCTTATCTGCAGCCTTCTTGGCTCAATTTTGATTTTCTTCATCCTAAATAGCAGTTACAGAGTGACATTTTTTTTGGCTACGGAGTGACAATACTGAAAAGCCTTATAGAAAAATGCATATAAACATAAGTTGTTTTTTTTTAAACTTGAGATTTTATATAGCACAATATCCACTAAACGTGCTCAAAGTGCTTTACAAAGGATCCCTGACCAACAGCATCACGTAACATGTAGAGCAAGACATGACGCGATACTACAATTTTTTCTGACGGAGACAACGCTATTAATGGCCAGTTACTCATTTTACACTTGAGTATGGTGATAGAATATGAGTAAAGAGTCATTTCCAAGGAATCAACCATGCATCGAGCAAGGCTCAGACTCATGACCTTCCGATCTGAAAGCGAGTGTCATACCACAAAAGCGGGTGGTTGGATGGGAGCATCGCCCTTGAATCATATACCTATGATGTTCGCATGGGTGTACGATCCGATAGTGATGTCGTTTCTTCTTCTCTTTACTAGCCTATCCTGCTTCTTTGGTTTGTGATTGTGTTTTTGACAGGGGATTTTTTTTTTCTGTAAATCTTCTGCCTGTTTGTTCTTGGTTATTTATAATTTAGCTTATATCTTTCGGTTATGATTTTGATTTACATTTGTACTATTTTTGTTAGATTGCTTGTTTTTTTGTTTCAGCGGTCTCTCATATAACCTCATTTGTGTTGGAAGAGACCTAAAGCAATAAACAAACAAAAAATCATACCACAAAACCAAATAGCCACAATTTAAGACTTAGAACAATCATATTCTATTGTAATACAACAAATAAAAGTGAGTTTCTCTGCAGATCAAAAATCATTTGCTAAAAATATATTGATAAAGTACATTCTTAGATCTAATCAACATAATCATTAAGTACATCATCTCCAGGGTTGGAATATTTTTTTTGGAAAAAAAGCTGTTTGGTTTATTTTTATGAAAGTATGTTAAAGAAATTTCTGTAAGGATTCAGAGTTTCTGGAAATAAATTGTGACATCCTTGTTTTGTGAGCTTAATAAACAGGGTCTTGCTTGCTACACCACAACTCCTCATTCATACCCTTCTTCACTCATCTCTCTTCTGGTTGCATGTGTTTAATGCCAGGGCACTGTTGGTATTACATGTTGGTATTACATTAACACTCATTCCTCTTTCTGTCGATCACATACGATTTTGTCAATAAAAGCCCTGAAAGTTCTTGGTACATCAAGGCTGGATCGATGAGAAGAGATATGAAATGTTCATAAACACGACAGGTGCATAACAATATGTGGAATGTTATGTTGAAGGAGAACAGGGGAGACCTTAATTATTATTAGAGTGAATTTTGTAAGATCAGTTTGGGGTACTCCATCTCTGCTACAGAAAACACCATATATGCTTTTTTTAAGGCCTTTGTAGGAAACATTTATTTCTGTATTCTCTCTTTCCTGTCCGCCATTCGAATAAGAAAATTTCTTTATTTTCAAGAGCTTGCAGTGAATTTTAGTTTTCTTCATAAAATTTGTGAACTTGAGCTATTCAATTTCAAGGGAAGATTCTTTTGTTTTGGGACTGGGGTGAATCGTTGCTGAATATGCTGCAGCAAAGTGCTCTATTACTTTCCTCCTCTTGTTTGGAGATGATGTAAGGGAAAGACCTCAATCTTTTGCCTGAATATGCTAAAAACTTTAGAGGTTCTAAAAACAATTTTTTTTGTTTGATTAGGGGTTAAAACATCTTATTGGAAGAAGGAGCAACTTCAATGGAAGAAGACTAGGCGCAATTGCAGTGGAAGAATGTATATTTGCAGATGCTTTCTTCAGTCTCTTTTTAACCGTTATTATGTCTGTGGTGAAAACAGATCTCTTCTATTTTGTGCTTTGTCTCTTAAGAGGACATTGCAAAATGGGTTGGGTTTTAAAAAAAAATCTATCTGCTTGGACCCTATTTGAACCATCACTCTTACAATGCTGTCACTGCCTGTAGCCAGGTACTTAGTCTCTCTCAAGCGGAGTGGGGTAATGTGTGTGACGTGCATGACGCAATTCCAAAAGTTTTCCATCATTGTCAATCTAGGCAGTGCCCATGCCCCATGTCACTTGACTTTGCTGCAAGACTTGATGCAATGCTGGTTCTGCTTTTAATAACTAGGTAAGAAGTTGCCAGGCTTCTCCACCAGTAAGAGGAGACACCCGGTGGTAGCGAATAGGCTTCAGTCGAGAACATGCCTAACAGCAACATTGCTTCATCAGTGGGGACTTTCCACCTGTCCAACATGTACCCGATGTGGAATAGAACCCGATACTGCAGAGCATCTAGTTGAACGGTGTTTTATGACAAAGCTTCCTGGCAGGATTGCAACGGTGCACGAGTGCAGTAAGAAATTGATGATTGGGTCGATCGTCATAAGATAGTAGTGTGAGCACCATTAGAAGCTGTTGCTGCCATTAATATTGCTTGTTCAAATAAATACTTAGATTATTTGGGTGTTTTACTATTGATACTGAGGGCATACTTTTATTTGGATATCCTATCTAGGTGGAGCAGGCACACACAAGCCGACACCCTTTCAGCAAAAGATTTTGGTTTGGACTAAAACCTATGCCTCGGAGAGTGATATTCCTAAAAGAGTCACGTAAGTAGATCTTCAACTGTCAGTTGTGTAAGACTTTGTAATCCCTTTGTGTGCTGTGTTTTCACACCCTATAATAATTTGGCTTTAAGAGTGATTTCTTCTTAATAGATAGCATTTTGAAGCTTATGGACTCATTGTTTATGATTATTTGTTGAATAGGTATTAAAGTACACTTTTTTTTTTTCAAGTCTCGTCAAATGCGTGATTGGTATTGTCTTTACTTCATTTTTAAGTATCTGAGATGTTCTTACATTAGTTTTTTTTTCCATTTAAACTAACAACTAGTGCGCAGTAGCTCTTAACAATGACTAGTTTCTTCAACTATAGGTGTCTAAATGATCCAATAAGATGGAGAGAAAGATTGAGTGAGTGAATGTGACTCATATATAAGGAAACAACACAAAACAAATAACCTTCAAATAACATATTTCATGTTTACTTGAAGAAGGCCAAAGGCTGAAACGTCTTTTGTTTTGTGTAGTTCACTTATATATGAGTCACATTTACTCACTGTATCTTTCTCTCCAGATAGTTTCTTTGGGAGGAAAATAGATCATCATGAATGCAATAAGGTAAAAATTATGTACAAGGGATATGAACACTAGTAAAAAGAAAATTTTAAACCCAACATGGGGTTTTCAAAATTGGATTAATTTGGCAAATAGGCATTGTCATTAAATATAAATTTATAACATTTTAGTAGCGAATTTTCACTACATGTAAAAGTTGTTTTCTAGTCAAATTGTTTATTTTTCTATTCACCAAATATTACACTTGATCTTTCGGCTTATACTTTTTTGTATCCATTCACCATTTTGGCTTATAAGTTTACACCCTTATCTTACTCCTTTTAAAATTATTACCTTTGGACGTCCTCTTTACCTTTCTTTGGTCCTCAATTTACCGTGACTATCCATAGATCTATACACAATCGTATTTTATCTCTGAACTCTATCCACACTAATCAATTCTGTAATATATATATATATTTATATATAATATAGTCCAGTTTGCATCCAACTATCACAGATTTTAAACTATGGTTAAATTTCAACCCCCCACCCCGCTCCAATCCCAATTCTTTTACTTCTATTCCTCCAATAAATTAATTTTTAAAGTAGGTTCTTCCTTGAAGTATAAATATTTATTTCCATCTGCATTTTAATGTTTGCTGGACTACAATATATATTAGAATTTAAATTTCACATTATATAGTATATATCAGAACTAATTCCCAATATATCGCGTATATCTGTACAATACTTTCTTCTGTGTACAGTTAATTTTTCAAATTATTCACTTAAGATTTAAATAGTTTACCAATTTTGATTTCATTTTTTTTTTTTTTTAAACTTCATTGAATTTGGCAATTTCTTTGGTAATTTTTTAAAAAGATGATTTTAAATGATTTTTCTCTCCATTTCTCAATTTTTTGACACTCTTTACAGTTTGTAATGTTATCAATTTCATTTAGGTCTAGATTTTGTTTGATTTAAGTTGAGTCATAATTTATTCAATTTATTACCTTTTCACTAGGGCATTCACCCTTAATCTTTTTTCTTGATAATTTTGACTTTCCAAAGGGTAATCATTTGATATAACTATGCTGTGTACTCGCTTGCTAGCATATTATTCCCCCCTTTCCAGAAATTCCTTCTTTTTAATATTTGATTTCAACTTCTTTTACAATAGTGTTTACCTAAGTGCAAGCTCCATAAACGTCTGTGGAAGACTTTTTTTTTTTGTTGTTGCGATTTTGTTTTTGTTTTGTTTTCATTTTATTTTTCTTCTTGGGCTAATTAATAAAGTCTGTTTGTCCATTTGCTCACAAATAGCATGCACTGCGGTTGACGCAATTGTATTTTATTTATCACAACTGAGAGTGTGCTGTTTTGCAATGAAATTATATCCATTTGAATTATCAATTTGTATATTTCGTTGTTCCCTTTTAACCCTGCTTGTGATGATCTAGCCTTACCTTCAGGCGTAAAAGGAATTTTTATATAAGCAGTTGCATTTTTTTTTTTAAATTGGTTATGGCGTTTGAACCCCTAAATAACTTTTCTGTCTTAAATGTTTCTGCCATGTTACAGAGTGACCCAGATGAGGAATGCTATGGATAGGTTCAGGGGCACCGTTTTGATTGGAATGCTGGGTGCTACGTTCGTGTCTGCAGCCATTGTGTCTTTTTATGGAAGGCGTGAGAGAGACGCATGGAGACGGGCTAACTTAAGAGAAGATTAGTGTGGTGGAGGAGGAGGAGAGGAAGAAAGAGGTGGAGAAGAAGAGAAAAGAAAATGTTATGATAATGTTAATGTTACTAGACAGTGCATTTCCAGCCATATTTGTTCATGATTTTTGAAATTTTGGTGTTTTTTTTACTTAAATCCAAAGCTTTACACAATTTTTACACGATATTTTTTTCTTGCCCCCTTCAAAAAATATATAAAACATTTCAGGAGAAACCAGATGAGGAATGCCATGGATAGGTTCAGAGTTCGAGTTTCAATCGGAATGCTTTTTGCCACATTCATCTCAGCTGGCATGGCAGCTTGGTATGGGAGGCGGGAGAGAGCGGAAGGGAAGTCGATACGTAAGATGGTCATGGAGGAGAGAGAGAAAACAAAATAGTGCGATGGTCATGTTAGGTTTGTTAGTTGTATATTTTGTAATTAATTGTGTGTATATATATATATATATATATATATATATAATATATATATATATATATATATATATATATATATAATATATATATACTATTTTTAGAAGTCGTGTAGTTATTTATTTTTATACAGGCTAGTGCATTTCATACCAAATTGTTATAATATAATGGGTAAAATTTCAGCATAAGTTTAAAGTTGTTTAGCCTTATGGTATTATTCCACTGTATAAGTATAGTTTTTAATAATTTTGTCCATTTTTAGGAATATAAGAAAAAAAAAAAAACTCCCAGATAATCAGCAGTTGTAAGTTGAAGAGTGGAAGTAAACAGTAATGGTACCACCTCATTTGTCCTGACATCAGTTGATATTATGGTAGTCCAACTTCACAAAATTAAAAGAAGAAAAAATTAATTGGTTAAACCATAAAAATTTTGAGCATTGCGTACTAAAAATAAATAAAAGAAAAGACAAATTCCCTTTATTCATCCCATAGTGGAAGTTTGTTTCTAGGGTCTATTCCAAGGGAAGATTGGAATAACCCAGGCATCAACTGTAGTGCAGTGCTGGAAATTGAGCTAGGGCGAGGTGACTTGCTCAAGGTCACACAGCGCAGTGGGTATTCGAACTCGGTACGAAGCAAAGACCGCCCCGCTGAGTCCCATTGAATATTGAGCATCACTGTAGAATTTGGAGAGGAACTAGTTTTGAAATTTTGACCTTCCAGTGAGTGGTTCAAAACTATACATGATCTTTATGGGAATTTTAAGGTCACAATTGTATGTGTTTGCCATTAACATGTATCATCAGCTATGTTATGTCGAATGATTTCTCAAAGGATTAATGTCTTTTTCAAGCTGTAATAGTAAAACTCGCATTGGAGATGGTAAAAAATAAATCTGGCTCCTTTAGAAAACTCGAGTATGTGTCGCACATGCCAGTTCCCAACTTTGTTGATGTAGTTTTTGTGCTTTTGTTTTTGTATCAGTCAACTTTTATCTTTGTTGGTTTTGTTGAAGATCAGTTTGTTACACATATTGGTGGATCGTTGAGAAATAAGATTTTAACAGTCTGTTAATTTTTGTAACAAAGAATTGATATTGGACAATCTTTGGAACAGTAATTGTTTTCTTCTATTACCAAAGACCATAACTGTGAATCTTATGTAACCAACTATTTATCTGCAAAATGTACATTGTAGATCACACTGTTTTACAGTCGCTCACGACTTCACGAAGAATCCTCTCAACCAATCTAAGCCAAATTGTGGATTTCAATTTGTAATTCGAAATGATGCTGGGGTCTCCTTGTTATTTGTGCCATATAGCCTTCATGAAAATATGAAAAATAAAAAAATGTGTAACTGGCGTAATTGCACAATAAATTTACGACAATATTTTTGTATGTAACAGCAACATAATTTTTACATCTTTAGGAGGTTAAAAGCTCTGAGGAGGAGAAGGAAGCCCAGACTTTATTGCTTTCACCCTCATTTTTTTTTTTTTTTATTTTTTTTTTTTTTAACCAAATGGCATGTTTAATTTGTAATATATTGTTGAGGAGAAACTTCAACACTGGAATTTCTGTTCTTGTTTTTGTTTTTGTGTGTTTGGAAATATGTTGACGAGCCTGAAACACATAATTTTTATTTTTCTCTTTATTGATGTTACAATTTCCAACCATAAGAACAAAATAAAGATTAAATAAGTGAAACAGTTCATTCTGATGCTTAAATGACGCATCATGTATTAGTAAGTTCCTTTAAACCTCTTAAAATAAACTTACCGTCTTGATACAGGAGAAATAAGAAATGGCGTTTGAAAATTTTGGCCACAAAAAATAAATGTTCAATGTCTTCTGGAAAATCTGATTTATTATTACAATTTCCAATTACAAATATCATATGTTTTAACCAGTTAACTGTCGTACTCTGGAAAAACTGGATTAAAAAATTTGGCCAGAACACTGTTCCAAGTATAAATTAATTTAAATAACCATCATTTTGGCAAAAACTCTCAAACCTCATACTTCGCGAAGTCCATGGGTAGAAGAATTTTTTGCCAAGACGTGGGTCATTTAAATCGATCGATTTTTGAAGGACGTATTTTTTGGCCAAATGTTTAAATATGTGTTTTTCCTCTGAGTACTGCAGTTAACTGATTAAAAAGGTGTAGAAATATATGTTATGTTTGTTGATGTTGATGCAGATGATGTTGCTTTCATCATTTGTGACCCAATGTTATTGTTATTTTCTTTGAACCAATAAAAATGATTCCTTGCTGATTTATTCCCTGTTGTCAATGTTGGTTACTGATATAGACATAATTACAGATTCTGACCTCCCATAGTGGGCAGGGAGGTGCTTTATGTGTCTACTATCACGCTGTGTCTGTTTTCCAATTGCTTTCTGTCTTTGTCTTGGAATGAGATTACTTGGTTTTGTCCTGTCCTTGGCTGGGAGGGAAACAGACAAATGTATACTTATAGTTTTGGGAGATGGTATTTTTTTTCCTTGTAAATCATCTATCTGTTATGTACTGTTATTATTTTTATTTCTAACATTTGAGTGTGTTCCTCTTAGTGGGTTCCTGTGCTGGTGTCTAGTTGAGACTTTAAGGTGATCTCAGACTAAGTACACTGATAGTGTTGCTCTTGGAATCTAAATCTATTCCCTATTTGAATCGATTCCCCTTTGTCTTACTTTTTCTTCAAGCCCTTTTCATTTTACATCAAGAATGTCTTTACTATCCAATTTTCTTCCTTTTTACTGGCGCTGATATGACCTAAATGTGTTGCAAGCGCCGTAAAACCCTTAATACCAAAAACAAAAAAACGATTCTGGCATATGTGAGCCACTGCCTCTTTCTGGTATCATGTCAGCACGAACAAGGTCAAGAAAATTGAGAGTTTATAATTAGAAATCATTAGGAATTAGAATAAAGGAATTGTGTTCTTAGAAGTTAAAGGGTCAAAAACTCGCTCTTTATTCAAAGACTTGCTAAATATTTTATGAGTAAATCATACAATTGAATTTTAAGCATCAGGTTTGTTACGACATAATACCGTTTTGAGACGATTGGTCACATTTGTATGAAATATATGGCTATGTGGTCTCGTGGTATGAGTATGACACTCTCTTTCGGATCGGAAGGTCCTGGGTTTGAGCCTCGCTCAGCGTATAGTTGAGTTTTTGGAATAGGCTCTTTACTCACATTCTCTCACCGCACTCAGGTGTAAAATGAGTACCTGGCCTTTAACAGCGTTGTCTCAGTCCGAAAAATTGTAATATCGTCTAACAGGTGTCGTGTCTCGTCTTAAATGCTACATGTTGCTGTGATCAGGGACCCCTTGTAAAGCACCTGGGTGGGGATCTTTACCTCCCATACTGGGCAGGGAGGTACATGCTCTGTCTTCTATTCCCCCCATACCCTTTTTCCAATTGTTTCCTGTCTTTGTCTTGGAATGAGATTACTCAGTTTTGTCCTGACCCTGGCCAGAGTTCCTTGGCTGGGAGGGAAACAGTCGAATGTATAGTTACATTTTTGGGAGATGATATTTTTTTCCTTGTAAATCATCTCTCTGTTATGCATTGTAATAGGTTTTGTTTACATATTATATTATATGATTTGTAAACATTTGAGTGTATTCCTCTTATTGGGGACATGTGCTTGTGTCTGGATGAGACTTTTAGGTGATCTCAAACTAAGTACTCTTGGAATCTACATCTGTTTCCTATTTGAACCAATTCCGCTTTGTCTTACCCTTTCTTTAGTGCTTTAATTGTAATTCTAGAACTTTTAACTATCCCATTTTCTTCCTTTTTATTGGCGCTGATATGACCTTGGTGTGTTGCAAACGCCGTAAAACCCTTAAAATAAAAAACAAACTTGTAAAGCACTTTTGAGCATGTTTAGTGGATATTGCGTTATATAAAAGCTCTTTTTTTGTTATATAGTTGGTAGTAATGACGCCATAAGGATGGTTGGTGGAATTTTCCTTTTGGCAGGTCAGGGGTTAGGTGGTGGGGGACCATTAAATATCCTGGTACTGGTAGTCCTTCAGAGCCATTGGGCCCATGGAGCCGGAGTTTATCCCGGTTTCTATAGCGTGAAACAATAGCAATTGCTTGCTATCCTTTGGATAGGACGCTAGTCTATCGCAATGTACTTTCCGCAAATCTGACTCAGCTACCCATTCACTGCTGGGTGGACAGGGGGCCGGAAAAAATCTCGAATGCACCGGGGATCGATCTTGGTCCTTTTTGCGTGTGAAGCGAGTGCTCTACCAACTGAGCATTAGATATCCTGGATTTGCAGGTTATTATTTATAAATTTATTTTATTAGTCTGCAGCAGCCTTACTATTAAATTGCTATCCCTGGGTGGGGTATTTTGACCTTCCATGGCGGGCAGGAGGTCACGTGTGCATTGAGAGAACACGAGTAAAGAGCTTTCCCCAAGGATTCAACTTTGGGCTGCCCAGAGCAAGACTTATACTATCTGTGGATAGTTCGAAGTTGACGTCACTCAGGTCTTTGTTGTTGTTTTTTAACACCCGCGTTTATGAGTAATTCTCACTGTATTAACCAGACTATAGATAGAATGCGCTTGGCCAAGGAGTTCACAACATTGCCATCCGGAAGTATAACGGACCAACACACAAACTCTGTGTTACCATGAACTTTTATAGTCTGGTTAATACAGTTTAGTGAGAACAACTCACAAACGCGGATGGCAAAAAACAATAACAAAGGCCTGAGTGACGTCATCTGCATACTATCTATAAACATTTAAGGTTACACGAGAGTTTTGTGTGTTGGTCCGTTATACTTCCGGATGGCAATGTTGTGAGTTGTGAGTTTCCTAGCCAAGCACATACTGTCTTTTAAATTCACGTTAGCTACGGTCACACCCACTAGATTACAAAACTACACAAAAGCCAGATGGGAATGGGGTAACAGGGGTTTTAGAGGGAAGCAGGGAGCGATTTCCTGCTCTCTTTTAAGTTTTCTCTGGGGGAGCCGTAAGTTGCTTCTTTTTTTTAATTTTTATTTTTTAAATTGTTGGTGATGTTACATATCACGTGGGCTTGAGGGATAAACAAAGACTTAAACCTTGACATCGATCCTATGTTTATTATATTTATATGTATTTTCAGATGAGGTAGTAATAGATATGATACTATTGATTGACCTCCCTTTGTGTAGGATTAGCAGATGTGCACAACCTGCACGCCGCGACAATCTTGTCAACTGCAGACTGCATGGTAATAATAATAAAATTAATGTGTCAATCAAACACTCTCCTTATTCGACCTGCTGTTGCCTATAAGCTTATTTGTTGCGACAAGAATGCGGCCTATACACAACACAGCAATATGTATCAACATGCACACCATGCAACACACCAATATGTATCAACCTGTACACCCTGCACAGATTTGACGCGTGGAATTAATTGGTAACAAACACGTTTTCACGGTTCATTTTAATTTTAATGAATGCAATAAAACGATTTCGAACCAGGATGGTACAATGTATCTTAAACTTAAACTTGAGCTTTTATATAGCGCAATATCCACTAAACATGCTCAAGGCGCTTTACAAAGGGTCCCTGACCAACAGCAACATTTAACATGTAAAACGAGACATTAGGCGACATTACAAAGACAACGCTGTTAACGGCCAGGTACTCATTTTACACCAGAGTACGGTGAGAGAATGTGAGGAAAGAGCCTTTTCCAAGGACCCAACTATGCGCGAGCGAGGCTCGAACCCAGAACCTTCCGATCCGAAAGCGAGTGTCATACCACAAGACCACATAGCCGCATTGGGGTAACGTTGCCTCTGTAAATTTGGAGCATTTTGAATTATCTCAGCTTTGTTGTTATCATTGTACATGATACATACAAGACTTGGAATGTTTATCAAAGGAAAGAAATGCCACAAAACGAAACGATCTCTTGTTAATCCAAAATTCAAGAGGCAAAGTTACCCCAGTTGACGGTAAGACAAAGTTTCGGGTATAAGATTTCCATCTTGATCGATCGATCAATTGATTACATTATTTTATAAAGGTTTTCTGGACATAATGAAAAAAAAATAATGTATAAATATATCATTAAGCTAGGTCAGTAATTCATTTATTTAGACTTTAGACAACACAGGAGTTGGTGTAAACAAAGGGATGAAAAGGTTGTTAAAATAAATACTTAAGAGAATACAGTTTTAAAAATTGTAACAAATCTTGACAGCAGAATGATGATCGCAACCTTTGACCCTTCACACTTTGACCGGTTGATTCGCGTTGTTAGGGCACGCCATGTAGGAGACGAAAGCACTTGCCAAATTATTTGTCCTGTCAATAAAGTTCACAGTTGCCGATCTTGAGTTGACAGAGTTGGGACGAATCTGTGTGTGGAAATAAATAATGTTATTATGATAAATTAAATACCGACACACTTGTGACCTACTTAGATGAGTCAGGAATGTGTCGGAGTGAGCTGAAAGCAGAGAAAAATTATATTTCAGTGGTTTAACCAGCTCACTGAACTGCTGTGGTCTGGAAAAACTCGAATTAACAAAATTGGCCAGAAAACTCGTCCTTCAAATATCAACTTCTCGGCAAAAACTCTCAAACCTGGAAATTTAATGTAGACTTCACGAATCCCAGGGTTTAGAGTTTTTGGCAAGATGCGACACTCTCAAACCTGGGACTTTGCGTGGAAATGTAATGCCTTCTTATCTCCATACTTGGACATTTCGTCTTTATTTGCATTTTAAATTCTCCAAAGACAATTTTTTTTAAAAAGAGCTTTTATATAGCGCAATATCCACTAAACGTGCTCAAAGCGCTTTACAAGGGGTCCCTGACCAGCAGCAACACTTAACATGTAGGAAGGTGCATGACGCATGTTAGGCGATATAATAATTTGTTCGGACATGTATACTCAATTTTACACCTGAGTACGGTGAGAAAATGTGAGTAAAGAGCCTTTTCCAAGGACTCGACTATGCGCCGAGCGAGGCTCGAACCCAGGACTTTCCGATCCGAGAGCGAGTGTCATACCACAAGACCACATAGCCGCACATATATACAAAAAAATGACTTGAACTCGAAATGAAATTTATTTGTCAAGTCATGTTTATCCTGCAGCGACAGAAGAACAATCGTGTGTTTTGTCTGGGTAGACCCTCGGTAAACAAGAAAACAAAAACAACTTCAACCTAAGACAGACAAAAATATAGAGACTCGAAACTTCTGAAGTGGCAAAAGGGTTTTCAAAACAGAAGATGTGTATCTATGTCAGGTCGTGTCAAGTCGGTAAACATCCTCTCGCTCATTATGTTTACATTATGTAATAAATAGAAATTATGCACTGGTTTTCGCAGTTTTCTATATTCAATTTCGATTCGTGATTTTTTTCTCTCACTAAATTCTCTCAGACTATAGTCTTCACTTTTGTGTATTTGTACGATTGATATAGCGGGCAGAAATGGTGTGTAGTTTATTTAAACACATACCATCAATAGAAAGAACGAAATTGACGTCACTCAGCTCTTTGAATTGCTTTTAGCCATCAATATTTATGAGTAGTTGTGACAAAATTGTATTAATCAGACTATAAACATTTAAGGTTACAAATAGTTTTGTGTGTTGGTGCGTTTTTTAGCTAAGCGCACAACATCAATCCTCAAATGTCATGTTTACCGACTTGACATTGAAAATCCATATAGATGATGTGCGCTTGGGGAAGAAACTCACAACATTGCCATCCGAAAATATAGCAGACCCACACACAAAACTATGTGTAACCTTGAACGTTTATTGTCTGATTAATACATTTAGTGAATATAACTCAAAAACATGGATGGCAAAAAACAAAAACAAAGATCCGAGTGACGTCAACTTCGTTCTATCCATACGGAAGGCGTCTCTAAGTTTCATGTCTCGATATTAACATTCTAGTCTCTGCCCTCAGGAAACAGCCCTCAGCCCTGTCAAAACATTCATACTCATACTGCCGTACTCTGGAAAAAAAAAACATATTTAAAAATTTGGCCAGAAAACTCGTCCTTCAAATATCGACCGATTTAAATGACCCTCATCTTGGCAAAAACTCTCAAACGCGGGACTTCGTTTGAGAGTTTTTGCCAAGATGAGGGTCA
>NC_088362.1:61092003-61109503 GCF_034508935.2 Berghia stephanieae
CATTCAAGGTTACACATAGTTTGTGTGTTGTTGATACATTATATCAGGCTCGCATATGTTGCGAGTATTTTACCTAACCGCATAGCATCAATATAAATTTATGTATTTGTTCTATTGCCATGGCGGGCAGAAGTAGTGGGTATTTTACTTAAACACTTAAACTTAGATAATATCATCAATGCTGAAATGCAATCTTTACGAATTGACATTGAAATCCCACATACCCTCGACAAGGGGTCCCTGGTCAACAACAACATGTAACACGTAGAACGAGACATGACACATTGACATGTTAGGCGATATGTGCCAGTCCATGACATAACCAGTCGGAAGGTGAAAACTTTTGATTTGCATTGTTTGCATTTTCTGAAAGAATATACTCACCAGAGCATTTTAATCTTTATTTGAAGTAAATCGTGTGATTTTTCATAAAGTTATGGTCAGATGTATGAAGAAGGTATCCAGCAACTGTTCTCCCATACTTTTTTCAACTTGACTAGCTGTAAAAAATATTTAGCCTAGAAGTGAAAGTAAGCTTTGATATTTCTCGAAGATGTAGAAAAAGGGTTGATTTAATCATTTATGACAAGGACTCATTTTTGATTTTTTTTTTTAAATTGACCTTCTAACTAAACTTGGCAATATCTCAGTTCAAACCTTTTCACCATCCGACTGACTATGTCATTCACTGTAACATATTATTTCAATTTTTCTGACAGAGACAACGCTCCGAAAGCGATTGTCATACCCAAGACCGCACAACCGCACGATAACGTTGTCATTGTAGTCTCGGGAGTATAATATCAACTGGATAACCACGCCTCATAATGTAAACAATGGCAGTGATTGGTAAACAAAGTGAACTCCACATATTTTACTACCGGTGGTATGTGTTTAACTAAAATACCCACTGGTCTACCGCATGATCAATAGATAGTTCGAAGATGACGTCACTCAGGTCTTTGTTATTGTTATTTGCCATCCGCGTTTATGAGTAATGCTCACTGAACTGTATTAACCTGACTATAAACGTTCATGCATACACACAGTTTTGTGTCTTGGTCCGTTATACTTCCGGATGGCAATTTTGATGTTATGAGCTTCTTGGCCAAGCGCATACTATCTATAGATAGTATGCGTTTGGCAAAGAAGCTCATCCGGAAGTATAAGTATTTTTTGGTCAGTGTCAGCGAAGCCATCGTAAAGTTATAGCCTGACACTGACCAAAAAATGACGTCAAAATGCCAGTCTTTTGCCACAAAAGAAACCAAATCGTGAGTTGTATTAAATAGTTCAACAAATGAAATAACTTGTTTCTTTCTTCTACTAACGACAACTCACTGGACGCTACACAAATCTAAAAAATGACGTCAAACTGCCAGTCCTAGAGGGCTCTTGTCTCAGATGACTACGGTGTCAGGCTATAACTTAACGATGGCTACGGTTGGAGTCCCGTTCTGAGCGGCGCATAGTTGCGTTTTTGGAAAAGGCTATTTACTCGCATTCTCTCACCGTACTCAGGTGTAAAATGACTACCTGACCGTTAACACAGATGTCTTTGTCGGAAATAAAAATGTAAAATCGCCTAACAGACAGAATAAATTTGACGAAACTCAGGCCTTCATTATTGTTTTTTGCCATCCCATGTTTATGAGTATTTCTCACTAAACTGTATTATCCAGACTTTAAACGTTTAAGGTTTACACATAGTTTTGTGTGTTGGTAAGTTATATTTCTGGATGGCAATATTGTGAGCTTCTTAGCCAAGCGCACAGTATCTATTTAAAAAAAGTAGTCATTCAGAGCCATTAATGAAGCTCATGGAGCCGGAGTTTATCCCGGTTTCTATAGCGTGAAACGGACAATAGCAATTGCTTGCTATCCTTTGGATAGGACACTAGTCTATCGCAAAGTACTTTCCGCCAAATATAACATACTCAGGTACCCATTCACTGCAGGGTGGACAAGGGAGTCTTGACTGCACCAGGGATCGATCTTGGTCCCTTAGCGTGTGAAGCGAATGCTCTACCAACCGAGCTATCGGACCCCGCGCAGTATTTATAGATAGTATGCGCTTGGCTAAGAAGCTCATAACATTGCCATTCGGAAGTATAACGGACCAACACACAAACCTGTGTGTATCCATGAACGTTTATAGTCTGGTTAATACAGTTCAGTGAGCATAACTCATAAACGCGGATGGCAAAAAACAATAACAAAGACCGGAGTGACGTCATCTTCGAACTATCTATAGGTCACTCCCATTCAATCATGATCCATTGCGAGTAACTTGCCAACCACTCTTGTAAACAAGAGGGTGAGAAGACTAACAGCTTATTATAACAACAATGACAACAGCTTGGGAACACTGGATCGATAAAGCTCAGTTAGATTCGACATGTTTACATTCTATAGATTGATGGAAAGAAGCTGACGTCACTCGGGTCTTTGTTATCGTTTCTTGCCATCCATGTTTATGAGTCATTTTCACTAAACTGTATTTACCCGACTATAAACGATCAAGGTGACACATAGTTTTGTGTGTTTGTCCGTTTTATTTCCGGATGGCAATGTTGTGAGTTTCTTCGCCAAGCGCACACTATCTATAACATAATAGCGACATATAATTTTTTTTTTTAAACTTGAGCTTTCATATTGTCGCAATATCCACTAAACGTGCTCAACGCGCTTTACAAAATGTCCCTGACCAACAGCAACATGTAACACAAAGAACGAGACATAGCGCCTGATAGGCGATATTACATTTTATTTTCCGACAGAAATAATGGCCATTTTTACACATGAGTACGGTGAGAGAATGTGAGTAAAGAGCATTTTCCAAGGACTTAACTATACGCCGCTCAGAGCGGGACTCAAACCCAGGACCTTCCGATTCGTAGGCTAGTGTCATACCACTAGACCACATACCGCAAAAATTTTCTTTCGTTTTAAACGCTGAAGCTCGGTAAAATAAGAAAGGGATGTAACAATAAATTTATTGTATAGACATAGCGCCTGATAGGCGATATTACATTTTATTTTCCGACAGAGATAACGGCCATTTTTACACATGAGTACGGTGAGAGAATGTGAGTAAAGAGCATTTTCCAAGGACTTAACTATACGCCGCTCAGAGCGGGACTCAAACCCAGGACCTTCCGATTCGCAGGCTAGTGTCATACCACTAGACCACATACCGCAAAAATTTTCTTTCGTTTTAAACGCTGAAGCTCGGTAAAATAAGAAAGGGATGTAACAATAAATTTATTGTATTGTCACCATTTTTCCACCGCGACTAATCTTGGCTTAAAAAGAATTTATGATCTTCAATTGTTCACCCACAAAACTGCTTGTTGAATATCTTGTAAATATATAAATCAATGGTTACATTGGACTTATTTATTATAACCACTGCATGTTGTAGTTTGCTTTTGTTGCCTTTTTATTTTGTTTTATTTTCAGCCACTTTAGAACTTGTAAATAAATATAAAAATAAACAAAATAAATTTAGAAAATAGGTAAATGAATAAATAAATAAATAAATAAATAAATAAGCTGACACATTAATAGGTCTAGAATGAGTACAAAAATAAGTAAATATTACATAAATAAATAGATGAATAAATAATTATTATGAATCACCCCTTTCCCCCCCCCCCCCCCCCAAATAATCAAAAAACAAAACAAAAAAACCCAACTCAATTATCAACTTATTGTGGCAAGATAGCTGGTCGGATAAAGCATTCCTCTTATGCTCTCTTTGCGCGCTGCACTGCGGCTAACGCCTCGGTTATCTCGGTCTTTTCCCGAGATTTTTCCGGAGAGAATTTTTCCCTGCAGGATGAATGGGGGGATTTCAATTTATCTTATTTTTATTATTGTATTTTATGTTTTAATCTTTAACAAAGAAAGTATTGAACTGGAACGCTCAGGGCAGAAAATCAAGAGGAAGGCCACGGGGAACATGGAGAAGAATTTTAAAGAAGATGATAGACATAGAAGTGATAAGACATGGGACGAGATAAAAAAGTTATTTCAAGATAGAGACGGATGGAAACTGTTTGTCTGTGGCCTATTCCCTGACCCAAGGTGAAAAAGGCAATGATGATGATGATGATGATGATGATGGTGGTGATGATGATGATGATGTTTAATCTTACTTGAAAGTTCAATTCTCTATTGGGATTGGCAACACGAAGGTCAGACACTGCCAAGGTCACGGCCGGTGGGGTCGCGAACTGAGTCCTGAATTTGATTTCACCCGTTCTCTGTTGGGGAGAAAAAGGCCCGATGACGCCACTCTCACCTGGTGAATTGGAACAGAACGAGAGAATAAAGTATAATTACCTATTCATTTACAAACGTATAAATCTCCAAATGACAAAAGTAATATTTTACGACATTGATTTTTTATTGCTGTTTTGTTGTTGTTTAGATTTGAATGGACTCCATGCTTGATCGACGTGCACATATTTGCAGGTCTGATAATCCAAATTGTTTTGGGCTCATTGTTGTAAAGGAAAAGAATCTCAAACGGACGCAAAATAACATTGTTAAATCAAGCCTATACTTTGTTCGGTTTTCAGACATGGGCTAATTTGTACATGTCCCTCTCGTACGTGTGTAACAGAATTGTTTAGAATAAATATCATATCAAAACTAAAGCATTTATATAGCGCAATATCCACTGAATATGCCCAAAGCCCTTTACAAGGGTCCCTAGCCAACAGCAACACTTAGACATGTAGGATAACACATGGTGCCTGTTAAACGATAGTGCATTAAAAAAAACAGAGATAACGTTGTAAACGACCGGGTACTCATGATACACCTGAGTACGATAAGAGAATGTGAGTAAAGAGCATTTTCCAAAGACTCAACGTTGCGCCGCTCGGAGCGGGATTTGAACCCTGGACCTTCCTATCCGAAGGCGGGTGTCATACCTCAAGACAAAGTCGTATAGCATTTAATGATTGAATGGTGACTTTTGGGGGCAGAATTATTTGAGACTTAAAATCTCTGCAAGATGGACAAGTATGCTGCCGTACTTTGGAAAAACCAATATTTAAAAATTTGGCCAGAAAATTCGTCCTTCAAATATCGATCGATTTAAATGACCGTCATCTTGGCAAAAACAAAAAACAAAACTCTCAAACCTGGAACTTCGCGAAGTTCCAGGTTTGAAAGTTTTGTTTTTTGTTGTTGTTGCCAAGATGAGGGTCTTTTAAATCAATCCAGATTTGAAAGAAAATAATTGAGCTTTATATAGCGCAATATCCACCAAATGTGCTCAAAGCGCTATACAAGGGGTCCCTGGTCAACAGCAACATTTAACATGTAGGACGGGACATGACGCCTGTTGGGCGATATTACAATTTTTCGGACACAGACAACGCTGTTAACGGCCAGGTGCTCATTTTACACATGAGTACGTTGAGAGAATGTGAGTAAAGAGCCTTCTCCAATGACTCAACTATGCGCCGAGCGCGAGGCTCGAACCCTGACCTTCCGATCCGATAGCGAGTGTCATACCACATGACTACATAACCGCACGAGTTTTCTGACCAAATTTTAAAATATGTGTTTTTCCAGAGTACGGCAGTATGGTCTGTTACCATAGACTAAAAACTATATAATATCCTTTTCACATGAGAAGAGGATATTTTTCCCCCTTCTGAGCCATTCGGACCATGGAGTCGGAGTTTATCCCGGTTTTTATAGCAATTCCATGCTATCCTTTGGATAGGACCGCTAGTCAATCGCAAAGTACTTTCTGCCGAATCTAACAGACTCAGCTACCCATTCGCTGCTGGGTAGACAAGGGGGTCAGAAAAAAAATATAATCTCGATTGCATCCGGGATTGATCTCGGTCCCTCTGCGTGTGAAGCGAGTGCTCTACCAACCCTCGAATAGGAAAATAGTTTGGAAAAAGTAATTAATATTTGAATCATGACATTGTCCGTGTTATTTGAGATTGTGAATCTCTACAAGATAGACAAGTATACTGCCACACTTTGAAAAAAAAAAACCGTTAAAAATTTTGGCCATAAAACTCGCCCTTCAAATATCAATCGGTTAAAATGACCCTCATCTTAGCAAATACTCTCAAACCAGGGGCTTCGCGAAGTCCCAGGTTTGAGGGTTTTTGCCAAGACGAGGGTGATTTTAATCGATTGATATTTGAAGGACGAGTTTTATGGCCAAAATTTTTAAAACGTATTTATTCTAAGGATAGCCAGATAATAATATGACAGACTTACAGCCACCCGCAGCTCCCGTCCTGACATTGGCTTCCAGCGCCTGGAGACGTCTTAACACGTTGTTGATTCCGTCTGGAAGGAAGGAGGGGAAATGGAGAAGGGGAAGGGGGGGGGGGGGGGGGTGAGGGTATGTGTGTGAGTGTGAGGTAAGGATGAATCGATAAGGAGAGGAATAATGGAATGGAATTTTGGTGAAGTGGATGAAGATAATGAGGATGATGTACAGGCTGTTTTTTTTTAATAAATAGGGATGCCATGCCAGATTTCGTTGGACTTCTTTCCAGGCTTCGAACAAAACAATAACAGCAAAAACAACAAAGAACAAAAAAAATTAATTTTAAAAAAAGTAATAAAACCAAAAAAAACCCCCCAAAAAAAAACCAAAAACAACGATCTCCCCCCCCCAAAAAAAAAAAAAAAAAACAAAAAAAAAACAACAAACCAACAACAACAAATAAAAAGCAATTGAAATAGGCAAACAAAAAAACAAAACAAAAAAAAATATCAAAACAAAACAAGAAAAAAACAAACAAAATAAACAGATCACACCCCCCCCCCCACCCCCCATACTAGCGTCTTATCCAAAGGGTCGCAATTAATTGCTGCTGTCCGCTTCACGCCATAGAAACCGGGATAAGCTCCGGCTCCACGGGTCTAATGGCTCCGGAGGGCTACTCTACTACTTCATTTCCTCCTGTGTAACGAGCCAATTTCCGTGAGTACACAACCAGATTGAAGTGAGCTGATTTTAGTGGCCAGGGGAAGTCACCACAGACCAGAGTGAGGTCTCTTTTGTTTGTGCAAGTCACTACCCTTTCCTTACGATCATATTATTATTCATAAGTAATCCATCATCTCAATTAATGTATTAAGTCGGAATCGACGTATACATATATGCAGGTCCTGACATACAAACGCTATTATGGGCCTAGTTTAACATCAGTTGTAATGGATAATACTTTGCGTCAATTTTTTTTTTGAGATTTCCATACAACACTGAGCCCATAATGAATTGGGATATCAGACCTGTAAATAAGTGCATGTCGGTCGGAATGATTTATTTATTTATATTATTCAAATAAGAATATCTTCAAACCCATTCACTTGTTTTGTGAGTTGGTAAGATTCATAACATAGTGGCTCGAAATGGTGAGCATTTGATTTTACCGTAAACCATCAACAAAATCAAACAACTTTCATATTTGTTGTAGGTAGATGTTGTAGTAAGTACAACAAAATCAAACTCACATATTTGTTGTAGGTAGTTGTTGTAGTAAGTACAACAAAATCAAACTCACATATTTGTTGTAGGTAGTTGTTGTAGTAAGTACAACAAAATCAAACTCACATATTTGTTGTAGGTAGTTGTTGTAGTAAGTACAACAAAATCAAACTCACATATTTGTTGTAGGTAGTTGTTGTAGTAAGTACAACAAAATCAAACTCACATATTTTTCTAGTAAGTAAAACAAAATCCAACTCACATATTTGTTGTAGGTAGTTGTTGTAGTAAGTACAACAAAATCAAACTCACCTATTTGTTGTAGGTAGTTGTTGTAGTAAGTACAACAAAATCAAACTCACATATTTGTTGTAGGTAGTTGTTGTAGTAAGTACAACAAAATCAAACTCACATATTTGTTGTAGGTAGTTGTTGTAGTAAGTACAACAAAATCAAACTCACATATTTGTTGTAGGTAGTTGTTGTAGTAAGTACAACAAAATCAAACTCACATATTTGTTGTAGGTAGTTGTTGTAGTAAGTACAACAAAATCAAACTCACATATTTTTCTAGTAAGTAAAACAAAATCCAACTCACATATTTGTTGTAGGTAGTTGTTGTAGTAAGTACAACAAAATCCAACTCACCTATTTGTTGTAGGTAGTTGTTGTAGTAAGTACAACAAAATCAAACTCACATATTTGTTGTAGGTAGTTGTTGTAGTAAGTACAACAAAATCAAACTCACATATTTGTTGTAGGTAGTTGTTGTAGCAAGTACAACAAAATCCAACTCACCTATTTGTTGTAGGTAGTTGTAGTAAGTACAACAAAATCAAACTCACATATTTGTTGTAGGTAGTTGTTGTAGTAAGTACAACAAAATCAAACTCACATATTTGTTGTAGGTAGTTGTTGTAGCAAGTACAACAAAATCCAACTCACCTATTTGTTGTAGGTAGTTGTAGTAAGTACAACAAAATCCAACTCACATATTTGTTGTAGGTAGTTGTTGTAGTAAGTACAACAAAATCAAACTCACATATTTTTCTAGTAAGTAAAACAAAATCCAACTCACATATTTGTTGTAGGTAGTTGTTGTAGTAAGTACAACAAAATCCAACTCACCTATTTGTTGTAGGTAGTTGTTGTAGCAAGTACAACAAAATCCAACTCACCTATTTGTTGTAGGTAGTTGTAGTAAGTACAACAAAATCAAACTCACATATTTGTTGTAGGTAGTTGTTGTAGTAAGTTTGTACTGGGTTGGCGTAGTTGTTGTCGTAGTTGTCACTTATCTCGGAGGAATCCGCCCAGACCAGGCTTTGATGGCAAATGAAGCACAGGAATACGTTAAACAACATCTTGGCTTGGGTGTCTTCAACGCAGTTTCAAATCCTGAATGAGAGAGTGAGTAAATGTGACCTGTCGTGTTAATCTAGTTAGTTGGAAAGATTTTTAGGATTTTACAACGCTTTTAACGACATTTAGGTCATTTCAGCGTCAGTAAAAAGGAAGAAAATTATGGGATAGCGAATAGAGCCTGTTGAAATCGGAGTAAGAGGCGCTATACACATGTCATTTATTATTATTAGTTTTATTATTATTATTATTATTATTATTATTATTATTATTATTATTATTATTATTATTATTATTATTATTATTATTATTATTATTATTATTATTATTATTATTATTATTATTATTATCGTTATTATCATTATTATTATTATTATTATTATTATTATTATTATTATTATTATTATTACTATTATTATTATTATTATTATTGTTATTTTTATTCATCATCATCATTGCCTTTTTCACCCTGGGTCAGGGTATAGGCCACAGACAAACAGTTTTCATCCTTCTCTATCCTGAGCTAACGTTTTTATCTCATTCCAGGTCTTACCACTTCTCTGTATATCATTATTATTATATTATATTAATAATAATAATAATCAATAATTGATTAATCAATAATTAATTAACTAATTATTTAGTACTCGGCCCAATTATTCTATCCAAAAGCACAATTAACTGTACTCACAAAAACAAAATTGGAATAAAGACAAAATGGCGACACAGGATGTAATCTCAATTCAAATTTTTGAGAAATGAAATAACTTTCCCTATAAACAAATTATATTTATATTTATCTCCCGTGACTTTCTCCGACACTCCCCGGTCATCTTGATGGGAATTTTCGAGATTTCATCAACATTTGAAATTCCATTTGTTTAATAATAAATGGTATCGACCCGTTTAGGTGACATAAAACATACAGTAAGTTGTAAAGTATCAAATCTTGCCCTGCCCTGAGTCGTCCTACTTGTAATAATAATAATATTATTATGAGGATTGAATGTTGTTTACAATTTTGACACGTTTAAGTTAAAGGTACAAGCTGGTGTGATTAAATTAACCTAAGAATTTTTTTCAATAAATTATTATCAATGGGAGCGATCTATATTCATGTTTTCCTCCAACCAAGTCATCAATCACATGATTTGTTGCTGTCCAACGATTGGATAATTCTTAGCAAATGTAAACACGCTGCTTTGTTTATAAAAGTTGTAAACATACCCATGTGTCAAGCTGAACAAAATTACCTGTTGTGATGTTGGAAATTACGAGAACTGTGAACACTTTTCACTATGTGGGTCACTTTAAGCATATTTTGCAATGTGACCAATGACCTCGAGCACGTGGAAAGATAATATAGAACATCCCCATTGCTCTCTCTCTCTCTCTCTCTCTCTCTCTCTCTCTCTCTCAGCCAGGCAGAGGGTGTCGTGTCAATTTGATCCTGAGTGTGGCACTGACCCCGTGACTTTTTATTCTCTGTTTTCATCTGGCACTTCTCCATACCCTATTTTTCTCATATGTCGGCCCGGCCTTCGTTAACTTGTAGCCTGAACTTGTATTTTAACGTCATTTTATAGATTAGTGAGTAGACATTAGTATACTCAATGGAACAAGTGATCCCGTTGGCTGAACATTTGAATAAAACTCACGTTTTGTTTTGTTTTATGGTTAGAGACTTGTATTTCTTTTTTTTTGGCCGTAATACGCTTCAACAGTCGTAACGTCACTTCCTTCCTAATGACGCATGGTAACTAAGTAACACTGGCTCTAAACTATCGGAACATTGGCGGACGCCCGTATGAAATATTTCTCCGGCGAGCATAAAGGCGTATCCAGAGGGAAAAACCCATAAATTTAATCTTGCCTTGACTTTTACACATTCTGATCACAAGGCAAATGAAAAGTTCTAGCCAGCATGAAGAATAAAAAGTAATGATTTTCTTTGTTTAGAACCAAGATAGCCACCGTTGCCGGGCGGCGTGACATCAGACTACTGAATCCAATTATTATTGGATCAGTGCCAGTCAATGAGCAGTGGCGGTTCTAGCCTATTTACAGTGGTGGGGCAAAGATGATTCGGTCATATATATATATATATATATATATATATATATATATATATATATATATATATATATATATATATAATTTATTTATTTATTTTTTATTATTATTATTATTTTTTTGCACCTTTAAAAAAAATATTTCTACCACAAATAATCACATTCACAATGAAATGACAATACCAGTAGATTTTAATTATTCCAAACGTAATAAAAAATGAATCACGAAAGAGAATAAAACTAAAAAATAAAGCGACAAGACATAATGCGACAACACCTTGACAATACAAGTCCATTTCGTTCACTCGAAAAATTAAAGAGATGCTTTAATCCCTCAACGGCGAGATTAATATTTCTGTTACATTACTGGTTTTCAGTAGTAGTAGTAGTAACATTAAAGTTTTCATCGAGAAGCAACAACAGCGATATGACTCGAGTTTCATTCAGAGCTCAAATTGCATCATTTTTACTGCTCTCTTAGTGGTTAGAATGATTGTGCCGGTGGTGGTAGTGGTTGGAATAGTGGTAGCGGTGGTGGTGGTGGTGGAGGAGGAGGAGGAGGAAGACGAGGCGGTGAGGGAGGATGTAATTATGGTAGTGGTTTTGGTGGTGCTGTTGGTTAGAATGATAGTTGTGGAGACGATGACGGAAATTCTATGATGATGTTGATATTGTTTTTATTGCTATTGTTGTACTGTTGTTGTTGTTGTTGTTGTTGTTGTTGTTGTTGTTGTTAATGATGATGATGATGATGATGATAATGATGATGATTATGATGACAACGACGATGTCGTCGACAATGATGGTTACCATACGATATTACAAAGTTTATATAATCTTAGGCTTTCGCCAATAAATCATACAATTTGATGACAACATACATGTAGGTGGAACAAAATGGTAAATGGAGCCAAACAATAAACTGATACAATGAATAACCACAAAAAATATACAAGAATAGTAATACCACCGATACGTACAATAATAATAATAACAATAATAATATTGATAATAACAATAATAACAATAACAATAATAATAATGATAATGATAATGATAATAATAATAACAATAATAATAATAATAATAATAATAATAATAATAATAATAATAATAATAATAATAATAATAATAATAATAATAATAATAATAATAATAATAATAATAATAATAATAATAAATAATAACAATAATGATATTACCATCATCATTACTACCACTACCATCATTACTACTACCACCACCGCTACCACTATACCACCATCACCATCATTATTACGAATCCAATCTGTTTTTTTTTCGTTTTTTAAAATTTGATATCTATCAAAGCAGACGAAAAATCCGGTGATTTTTTTAAAAGGGTAGTTAAAATATCTACGATTTTATTAGCCCTAAAAACTACGATTTTTATTTTCCTCTTTCAAGTTGGCAGGTCTGCTATGACAAGTATCAGTTCTATAGTCAAAATAAGACAAACAAAAACAAAGTTTATTTAATCTTAGGCTTTCGCCAATAATTCATACAATACAATTAAGACAAAATAATGTTACCAATCTCTCCTCATGCATTCGTTAGACTATCATCACAATAACGACCGTGTTATCTTTGCTCCTTACCCAACCAACCCCTCGCTTCCGCCTCTTCATCGCGAACCATCTAATGTATGTATTAGCTTCAGGATGGGCAAGTACGGAATCTGCCCACCCTTCATTTAAACGTCTTTATTTCCTCTATAACTTAGAATTCAACTCTCTCCTTACTCAGAAGAGTATTTCTCGTATACTAATTCAATTGTTGAGAAAACCAAAATGGTGGCTGTATTTTATATATTTATCTAGTCGTGACTTTTGAATAAAAGTGTTTTGTTTTATTAGAGGGAATACAATAGAAAATTACATTGTTTTGCAAAATTATTTAGTCTAGCAATAAAAATACAGCGGTAATTACTTTAAGAATTAAAAAAAAAAGAACTAACAAATTAATTTGTTAAAAAACAAAACAAAAAAAAACAAAACAAAAAACAACAACAACAACAACAACAACAACAACAACAACAACAACAACAACAACAACAACAACAAAATCAAATAAGAAAACAATTTAAATAAATGAGTTTTGAGAAGCACTAAAGAAAACGAGAAAAAAAAAAAAAGAAATAATCTAAATCGATAAACAAATATATAAAAACGACACAAATTAATACTAAATTGATATAATAATATTAGTAAATTAATAAATTTAATTCAATACTGGAACCTTCCCAAAGTCATTACATCGATGGTACCAGCACAAGTAAGGCAATAAATAAGAAAAAGTTCGTTTGCCAAAATCTCTATTTAGTGTTCACTGGTTAAAAGGTGGGCTCATTTGAATTAGCCCGACCTAGTACTAGAGAGGCCAGACAGCAAAAATCGGAGTTAGTTCATCGTTAGGCGACGTGACGATGAGATGGCGATGTGGGCGGAGTGGAGTGGAGTGGTTGGGGGGGGGGGGGGGGCAGATAAAAAAGAACAGGAGCGTATCCTGGTTTATGCATTACGGGGTGCATGGTGATTCGCAATCTATCAAAAATACACACAAATTGATTTCAGTACGAAGTATCAAGTTTAAGTAGTAACTTTTGAAATTATCTTATTTAAATTTGATTATTTCGGACCTGGTAATACAGCATATAACTTGAAAAAACAGGCTGGTATTTGCCCACCCTGCCCATTATTACCAGCCGTGCCAGTCAATGAGTTTCTGAAGGCTCAGGTCAGCCCCACAGTTTGTGGGTATTTGTCACAATATTTTGACACAATTTTTTTTACCACAATACATTACAACTCTGGACAATATTTTTTTCAATCACCTGCGTTCAATTTAATAGTTGATTGGTTTGCGTAATAGCGACGTGTACATATGTGCAGGTCTAACAACAGAACGCAAATAATATGGATTTGTTTTAACGATGTTGTAATGGACAATACTTTGCGTTGGTTTGAGAGTATTTCCATTCAGAGCAATGAGCCCATCACAATCTGGGTTATCAGACCTGCAAAATAAGTACACGTCGAGTTGAAGTCATTTTGATCTATTAATGTTATGCGTTTACTCAAAAAAACTCATGACAATGCCAGCCGGATATAACGTACCAACACACAAAACTTTGTGTAACCTTGAACGTTTATGGTTTGATTAATACAATGTGGTGAGAACTACTCACAGAAATGCCTGGCTAAAAACAATAACAAACAAATGAGTGACGTCAATTTCGTTCTATCTATTAAATCTTTGAGTTATTTTATCTTTAACCAAAATATGTAAAATGTGTTTCACCAGAGTCGACATGGACATATACGCAGTTCTGATATCCGAACACATTGTTGTAATGGACAATATTTTGCGTCATTCTTTTTTAGATTTCCATTACAACAATGAGCCATAAGAAATTGGGTTATCAGACCTGCAAATAAGTGCACGTCGATCAGACCCCATCAGAAAAAAAAAAAAAAAATCTCAGCCTTAGGTCAGCAGAGGTCATACCTGATGACAGTAAAACTTGAATGTGTGTGTGTGTGTGTATGTGTGTGTGTGTGTGTGTGTGTGTGACAATAAAACATGACCCAATGTTGTTGTTCACATGGTCATAACGAGCCAGCCCACGTACTTGTTGACACGAATGTTCCCTTTCATCACAGGGTGTTTGTCCGTGCCTGCGATGACATTTTCACGTAAAAAGACAACAATAAGCCCCGCCCTCGACAACTCAGGTATAGATAGTATGCGCTTGGCCAAGGAGTTCACAACATTGCCATCCGGAAGTAGAACGGACCAACACACAAACTCTGTGTAACCATGAACTTTTATAGTCTGGTTAATACAGTTTAGTGAGAATAACTCACAAGCGCGGATGGCAAAAACAATAACAAAGGCCTGTGTGACGTCATCTGCATACTATCTATAGATAGTTCGAAGATGACGTCACTCAGGTCTTTGTTATTGTTTTTTGCCATCCGCGTTTATGAGTAATGCTCACTGAACTGTATTAATCCGACTATAAACGTTCCCAGATAAACACAGTTTTGTGTGTTGGTTCGTTATACTTCCGGATGGCAATATTATGAGCTTCTTAGCCAAGCGCATACTATCTATAGATAGTTCGAATATGACGTCACTCAGGTCTTTGTTATTGTTTTTTGCCATCCGCGTTTATGAGTAATGCTCACTGAACTGTATTAATCCGACTATAAACGTTCGTAGATAAACACAGTTTTGTGTGTTGGTTCGTTATACTTCCGGATGGCAATGTTATGAGCTTCTTAGCCAAGCGCATACTATCTATAAATTGTTACGAGGTGACAATGGTATTGTGGTCTCCGTGGCTTTGAAGGAGATACGGAGTCTTGTTTTGTCACTAAAGTCAAGCAATGTTAAGAGTGGTTAGTCGCCGGATGTGTGGCCGTACTCGTGGAAAATTCTGGTAGCGATGTGTCCTTGTGCAAGGTACTTTCTTCCTACTCGACTCAGGTGTGAATTGGAACTTGGTTATAGGAAGCTGATATTGTAAGAGGTTTTAGTATAATAAAGATGCCTAACAAGTGACGTCTACTGCATGAAATGGATAATATATGGTTCTATATAGGGAATAAATGAAAAATCGTGAAATTTGACAAAATATATTTCTTCATTTTGGCTTAACTAGGGAACAGATGTAGATTCCAAGAGTACATATCTGTGTTCATATTTGTTTGTTTGTTTGTTTTAAAGGGTTTTACGGCGCTTGCAACATGTTCAGGTCATATCAGCGCCAGCAAAAAGGAAGAAAATGGAGTAGTAAAAAGTTCTAGACTTGCAATGAACGCACTCAAGAAAAGGTAAGACAAAGGGGAATTGGTTCAAATAGGAACAGATGTAGATTCCAAAAGCACACTATCAAATTAGTTAGTTTGAGATCACCTAAAAGCCTCATCCTGACACAAGCACAGGTCCCCTCTTAGAGGAATACACTTAAATGTTTACAAATCATATATGTAAATAAAACATAATACAGTTCACAACAGAGAGATGATTTACAAGGAAAAAAAATATACTTTTCAAAAACTACCGAAACATTTGACTGTTTCCCTCCCAGCTAGGGTATCCGACCAAAACAAAGTAAATACATTTTTTTTTGTTTTTGTTTTTTGTTAAGGGTTTTACGGCGCTTGCAACACACTTAGGTTAGATCAGCGCCAGTAAAAAGGAAGAAAATGGGATAGTAAAAAGTTCTAGAATTACAATTAAAGCACAAAAGAAAAGGTAAGACAAAGGGGAATTGGTTCAAATAGGGAACAGTGTAGATTCCAAGAGCACACCGTCAAAGTACTTAGTTTGAGATCACCTAAAGGTCTCTCATCAGACACAAGCACAGGCCTTAACTAAGAGGAATACACTCAAATGTTTACCAATCATATAATATAATATCATATTAAATATGTAAACAAAACATAATACAATGCATAACAGAGAGATGATTTACAAGGAAAAAAATATCATCTCCCAAAACTATAACTAGACATTCGACTGTTTCCCTCCCAGCCAAAGAACTCCGGAAGGATCAGGACAAAACTAAGTAATCTCATTCCAAGACAATGACAGGAAACAATTGGAAAACGGGTATGGGGGGGGGGGGGGGGGGGGGTAGCAGACACAGCATGTACCTCCCTGCCCACTATGGGAAGTCAGGATCCCCACCCAGAAGTAATTTCATCCCAAGACAAAGACAGAAAGGGGGATAGAAGACACAGTAAGTACCTCCCGCCCACTATGGGAGGTCTAGAATAACACCCAGGTGTTCATATTTTGAGATCACATCAGTCTCATCTCGACACAAGCACATGGTCTTACTTAGAGCCAGGAATATAGATAGAATGAAGTTGACGTCACTGGGGTCTTTGTTATTGCTTTTTTGCCATCCATGTGTTTGACTAATTCTCACTGAACTGTATTGACCAGACTATAAACGTTCAAGGGTACACAGTTTTGTGCGTTGATCCGTTATAATACTTCCGGATGGCAAGAAAATGTAAGACAAAGGGGAATTGGTTCAAATAGAAATTAGATGTAGAATCCAAGGGCACACCATCAATGTACCAACTAAGTTTTAGATCACCAAATCGTCTCATCCAGTCACAAGCACAGCTCCTCACTTAGAGGAACACACTCAAAGGTTTACAAATCATATATAAAATGTATACAAAACATAATACAATGCATAACAGAGAGATGATTTACAAGACACAAAAAATATCATCTCCCAAACTAACTATACATTTGACTGCTTCCCTCCCAACTAGGATATCCGGCCAGGGCCAGGACCAAACCAAGTAATCTCATTCCAAGACAAAGAAAGAAAACATGTTGGAAAACATATATAGGGGGATAGAGGACACAGTAAGTGCCTCCCTGCCATAAATGGGAGGTCAGGAACTCTACCCAGTATCCCTATGATTGAAAGTCGAACAAATTTGTCGGGTTTTCCATTCGTATGAACTCGAGAGAGTTGAATAATAAAAGTCAAACTCGAATCATTCAATTTTTATAAAAGCTTTATTATCTTATG
>NC_088362.1:61114503-61117003 GCF_034508935.2 Berghia stephanieae
AGCCTGTGCTCTATCAACTGAGCTATCGGGACCCCCTAACTTGATACTTAGCGAAGATTTTTTTTAGCTTTTTTTTTTGGTGTGGATAAAATCGGGTCATCTTTAATTGATTTGTATATGAAGGACGAGTTTTCTGGCCAAAATTCTAGATACTTGTTTGGTTGTTTTTGTTATATATATATATATATATTTTTTTTTTTCACAGAACGATAGATAATCGCCGGCAATGTTGTAAAGATTGTAATTTTTCAGAGATGATCGAAAGCGCCACATCTGTGTGCAGTTCGTCCATCTCCTAGTCTGTTGTGTAGCATTTGTAATCGGCCTTGGAAGGCGGTGATTTCAACGTAGGTACCCTGGGAAATAGAGAGAAAACAAAATACAAATTACCTATTAACAAGTTTTACTTTACCACATTTATTTTCGTATATTATTATATTTATTTATGTATCATTCCGGCATTTTATACGTTTGTACCAAAAAATCCTTTTTGGATGAATAACTACATTATTATTATTATTATTATTATTATTATTATTATTATTATTATTATTATTATTATTATTATTATTATTATTATTATGATGATGATGATGATGATGATGATGATGATGATGATGATGATGATGATGATGATGATGATGATGATGATGATGATGATGATGATGATGATGATGATGATGAAGTGTGGTATGTGGTCTTGTGGTATGACACTCGCTTTACGATCAGAAGGTCCCGGATTCGAGCCTCGCTAAGCGCATAGTTGAGTCCTTGGAAAAGGCTCTTTACTCACATTCTCTCTTCGTACTCATGTGTAAAATGAGTACTTGCCCAGTGTGGGAGAAAAACTTGGCTAATAATAGATCATGCATCTAAGAGTGTAGCCATTAGAAGAAAAGATAGAAGCAATTTATAGCATTGTGATAATTTTGGTACCAGGACTTCCTTGACATAAAAAGGAATTATTGATCTTCTCCGATACAAGACGCTCGTTAAACATTTTATTACCATATTGTTTTATGTTTAAAAGATCGAGGATGGGTGATCTTTATTGAAGCTAGAAAAAAGATGGTGCCATCACTCTGAAACCAGAAGATCAGTTGCTCAATGTATGGACTACTACTGGTTTCACACTTCCAGGGAGATTGGAACCAGTATCATAAAAAGAGCTTTTATATAGCGCAATATCCACTAAATGTGCTTAAAGCGCTTTACAAGGGGTCCCTGGCCAACAGCAACATTTAACAATTAGGACGGGACATGACACCTGTTAGGCGATGTTACAATTTTTTCGGACAGAGACAACGCTGTTAACAGTCAGGTATTCATTTTACACCCGAGTATGGTGAGAAAATGTGAGTAAAGAGCCTTCTTCAAGGATCCAAATATGCGCCGAGCGAGGCTGGAACCCAGGGCCTTCCGATCCGAAAGCGAATGTCATACCACTAGACCACATAGCCGCACTATGAGATCACACTTTTTTTCCCTTTTACATTGATCATGGTTTCTGTATGGGCTGTCTATACATTACAATTTCATGAAACTAAAAGGGGGGGGGGGGGAATAACGCCAACTAAAGTGATATAAATAACGATAAGTGTTTAATTGTAAGCTTCAACTTTAATATTAGACGAAGACAGATACTGTGGACGTTTCGAGTTTCCCCTTTATCAACAAAACACGATGAATAAAACACCAAGGACAAATGAGATATGTGGGAATTGGCGTCGTTAAGGTGAATAAACAACAATAATGATGGGACAGGAAATATTGTGATAGAACACTAAAGTAAATCAATGTGACCAACTGTTTTGAAACGGTGTTATGTCTCAGTGAAGTTTGTGTTGACAATTGAATTGAAAAAGGCAAACTCAATAAAATCACACACGCTTGCTCTTTGACGTTCACAAAATAAATAAATAAATAAATAAATAAATAAATAAATGAACAAATAAATAAATAAACAAATACATTCCCTTTATTCGTCCCCAAGGGGAAATTTGTCTTAAGGGTCTATTCCAAGGGAAGACTGGAAAAGACTGACAGGCGTCAGCCGCGGTGCAGCGCCGCAAAATGAGCTAAGTCGAGGTGACTTGCTCAAGACCACATGAGCGGCGTATGAAGCAAAGACCGTACTGCTGAGCCACGCTGCTCCCTATACATTCTTTTTAGATTAAGCATATCAATATCACTAAAAGATTCCAAAGTATACTAGTATTAATATGTATGCGTCCTGTTTATGCCAACATAATAACTAACTAGAGCATTTATATTGCGCAATATAATCCAAATGTGCTTAAAGTGTTTTACAAGGGGTCCCTTGCCAACAGCAACACTTAACATGTAGGACAAGACATTGACGATTTTACACATTTTTCCGACAGAGATAGTCAGTTATCCATTTTAAACCCGAGTACAGTGAGAGAATGTGAGTAAAGAGCCTTTTCCAAGGGTTCAACTACACACCGCTCAGAACGGGGCTCAAAACCAGGACCTTCCA
>NC_088362.1:61122003-61127003 GCF_034508935.2 Berghia stephanieae
CACATGACATATGAAACGTTCTAACCAGCATGAAGAATAAAAAGTACCGTTTTCTTTGTTTAGAACCACGTTGCTCGCTGTCGTGACGTCAGACTATTGAATCCTATTCCGTGCTCGTTTGCAAAAATTTAACACATGCTGTTCGGAAGAAATTTAACCCCCAAATTTTTTTCTCTCAAAGAATAGATAGATTACCGTACCTCTTTTCTGCTGTTGACTTGGAAAATGGGACGGGTTGACTGGAGGTGGACTGGTGGATTTCTGGAGTAAAAGAAATAATAAGGAAAAATTACACTCAATAACATCAAGAATATATTTCAAGCGCGAGGCCGACATGCACAAATTAGCATTGTCTGATGGCCGAACACAATTATATATGAGTCTGGTTTAACATTGTAATGGATAATATTTTGCGTTCGTTTGAGAGTATTTCCCAATACAGCAATGAGACCATAACTATCTGGGTTATCAGACCTGCATAAAAGTACTGTTTGGTTTAACTTCATTTAAGTGACCACCCCTTACTATGTCTCGCATATACATTTTATAAAAGCATTTTAAAAATAATGTTCCTCGTTATATTGTAATATTATGTCATATAGTATTATTTTTTTTATAAATTGAAAAACGTAATAAAAACACCTGCTTGTACAAATGTGAGCGTTATTACTGTATAGCATGGCGTTGTCATTTAATTACATATTATAGTAAGTTAGGGGGGGGGGGTAAAAAGGTAAAGTAAAGTTAAGGAAGTTAGAAAAACGGATTACGTCGCGTATTCCAACGTTTTCACCACGATACAAGCATATTAGATTGATACACCCCCCCCCCCCTATAACTTACTATAATATGTAATCAAATGCCAACGCCATGCTATACTGTAATGACGCTACCAACTTCCTTCATTTGATCTTGCTATTGTTACAGATTTGCATTCGTGAGACCATAGGCCTTTTGCATCTTATCGACTCAGATCGTAGCCATCGTTAATTTATATATAGCCTGACACTGACCAAAATATGACGTCAAAAGACAAGTCTTGGGCCACAAAAGAAAACAAATCGTGAGTTGTATTCAATAGTTCAACCAATGAAATAACTTGTTTCTATGCGCTCTACTAACGACAACTCACTAGACGCTGCACAAACCTTTAAAATGACGTCAAACTTTAAGTCCTAGAGGGTTCTTGTGTCAGGCTATAATACGAGTATGTTAACGATGGCTACGCTCAGATCCAGATTCAGAATTATTTCTGGTTGTAATGGAATAGCTAGTAATCATTTTTTAAATGAATTATTTGTTATAATGAATAAATTGTTATATTGAATTACCTTTTATAGTGAATGGTTTCTGAAGTGAATGGAACTCTGCAAAGCGTATCGAAATCCTCGGGCCTTTCTTGCCTAAACTTCTCAGCCACATCAAATATGTCAACAAGAAGACTCTCACCGCCAGTGGTATCCTTGTCAAACCTGGGAAACCAGATAGGGAACAAAATAAAAATCGTTTAATGTTTGTTTTAATTGTGGATAGCCCCAGCACTCCTAATCGGCAAACTGATAATGAGCCACTAGTAGCCGTGGACTGTAAAAAGTAATAAACAAAAATGAATAGAACAGCTTCAAGAAAGAACAAAATACCCAACACCGAACGTTTCAGGCTCAAATGCTTCAAAGCAAAGGATATGGTAACAACAACAACAACAACAACAACAACAACAACAATAATAACATCGATAACAATAACACCCCGCCACCATCACTATTCCATACGGCACCACCACTTACATCACCACCACCACCACCGCTGCCGCCAATAACAACAACAACAATAATAATAATAATAATAATAATAATAATAATAATAATAATAATAATAATAATAATAATAATAATAATAATAACACCAATAACAATAACACAACACCACCAACAACAACAACAACAACGGACAACAACAACAACAACGGACAACAACAACAACAACGGGCAACAACAACAACAACAACAACAACAACAACAACAACAACAACACCTACTTGAGGCAGTGGAGCAGCTGAAGACCAGGGGGAGATTCATAGTAAAGAAGGTCCATGTGTAAGAACAGTCTGACGGAGGTGAAGTTTGGGTTGTCGGACTTGGCATGGGACTGGACTTCGAACGACTGAAACACAAAGGAATGCTCGTTAAGACTTTGCGAGTTGAAGGAGGACAGTGAAAGAATGAACTATATTGTTCTATATTTTGATAATTCCATCACAATAATGAGCACATAGTAAATTGGGTTATCAGACCTGCAAAGTAAGTGCACTTATGGCTTTTAATTTTACGGCACTTGCAACGCAATTAGGTCATATCAACGCCAGTAAAAAGGAAGAAAATGGGATAGTAAAAACATTCTAGATGTACAATTAAAAGGACTTGAGGAAAAGTAAGACATAGAGGAAATGATTCAAATAGGGAACATATGTATATTCCAAGAGCACACTATCAGTGTGCTTAGTTTGAGACCACATAAAAGTCTCACCCTGACACCAGCACAAGATCCCACTATGAGGAACACACTCAAATGTTTACAAATCATATGTAAAAGTTAAAAATATAACAGTACATAACAGAGAAATGAGTTACAAGGAAAAGAATATCATCTCCCAAAACTAGAACTATACATTCAACTGTTTCCCTACCGGCCAAGGATGAGGACAAAACTAAATAATCCCATTCCAAGACAAAGACAGAAAGCATGTTGGAAAACAGGTACAGGGGGATAGAAGACACAGGAAGTACATCCCTGCCCACTATAGGAGGTCAGGAACCTCACCCAGCACTTATGGCTTTGATGGACTCCCATTAGTCTTTGGTATGACAATCGCTTTCGGATCGGAAGGTCCTGGGTTCGAGCCTCGCTCTGCGCATAGTTGAGTCCTTGGAAAAGGCTCTTTACTCACATTCTCTCACCGTACTCAGGTGTAAAATGAGTACCTGGCCGTTAACAGCATTGTCTATGTCCGAAAAAAGATTGTAACATCGCCTAACAGGCGTCAAGTCCCTTCCTACCTGTTAAATGTTGCTGTTGGCCAGGGACCCCTTGTAAAGCGCTTTGAGCTCGTTTAGTGGATATTGCGCTATATAAAAGCTAATTTCTTTTTTTTTTAGTCTTTAGAATTCGTGTATACTTACGTCCTCATACCAAGTTCTCATGATTGGCCCAACCAGAGATCCAACCTGTAACAAGAAATATATTTTTATTGAAAGGCAATGCTATTAATTTGTGACTTGTCGCGTCAATCTGGTATTATGTCGTGACGGATTCGGTGAGAATTATATATATATATATATATATATATATATATATATATATATATATATATACATACCACACACACACACACACACACACACACACAAACACACGCACATATATATATATATATATATATATATATATATATATATATATATATATATATGTGCGGCTATGTGGTCTTGTGGTATGACACTCGCTTTCAGATCGGAAGGTCCTGAGTTCGCGCCTCGTTCGGCGCATAGTTGAGTCCTTGGAAAAGGATCTTTACTCACGTTCTCTCACAGTACTCAGGTGTAAAATGAATACCTGGTCGTTAACAGCGTTGTCTGTCTTAAAAAATTATAATATCGCCTAACAGGCGTCATGTCCCTTCCTCCATGTTAAGTGTTGCCCTTGGCCAGGGACCCCTTGTAAAGCGCTTTGAGCGCTCATAGTGGATATTGCGCTATACAAACGCTCAATATATATATATATATATAATATAATATATAAATATAGATCTCTCTCTATCTCTCTCTCTCTCTCTCTCTCTCTCTCTTATATATTATATATATATATATATATATATATATATATATTGTGTGTGTGTGTGTGTGTGTGTGTTTGTGTGTATTGTTCAAAATCACAATGATCAGAATTATGGAATATATTTGAATGTAATACAAGTAACACTCGTCCTTCTCAATGAGGAAATTATTTCAACTCGTGTTTATTGTTTTTGTTTTTTAAATTTAGCTTTAAATTAAAGTTTAAGCCTCATGTTAATCCCATCGCAATACTGTTTTGAGACGATGTGTCACATTTATTACCATTGAAAGGTGTAATCCGACGTATACATATAAGCAGGTCTGACATCCAAAGGCAGTAATGGGCCTAGTTTAACATTGTTGTGATGGACAATATTTTGCGTAATTTTAAAAGATTTTCATTACAACATTATCACCCCATAATGTATTGGGTTATCAGACCTGTAAATAAGTACGCGTTGGTTTGATCGATTTGTTTGTTGTTGTCAACAATATCATTGATCATGCAAACTCTTAAACAGTCATCCATCGTGGCTTGTACTCTTGAGCACGTTGCTGGTCAGCTGTCTCCCCGAATCACGATCCTCTGCGGTGCTCATGAAATCTGTGTTGCTTTTAAAATCATATTTGGCCATTCTTAGGTTATTTAAATAAGTTATGCTTTGTCTTCCTCTAGCTCTCTTTCCTTCGATCATCCCTGATATTACCAACTTTTTTATTCCGTCTCTTCTCCACACATGTCCCAGAAACCGTAACAGTACATTATGCTAAAAAAAAAAAAAACCATACTATTTGTAATTCACAAGAAACATGCTATGTTCAGTACAAATTCACATCCGCAAACTCTGATGTATCTTGTTTTAATAGCCCCTCCATCATCACAGGACAGAGATGGTCGTAGGGGAGACATGAGATGACTTTGTAGTAACGACCCTCTATCCATCCAGATTTGTCTTCAGCTTTCCCCACTCAAATTATTAAGAAATTAAGGAGCAGGCACTGGTGTAAGGTAAAGATCTGAACAAGTGTGTATGAACAATGTCAGACAAACCAAGGAAATAAGAAGAAAAAAAATCCCAAAAACTCAGTCTACCTCGACTTGGGGAACGAACCTCAGACCTTCTGATTTTTTTGGGATGTTTTTTTTCTTCTATTTTTCATTCTTGC
>NC_088362.1:61132003-61144503 GCF_034508935.2 Berghia stephanieae
GGCGGACGAGCATAAAAGTGTATCCAGAGGAGAAAAGCATTATAAATCTGATCATGTTTTGACTTTTATACATTCTGATCACATAACATGTGAAAAAGTTCTAGCCAGCATAAAGATTAAAAAGTACAGATTTTCTTTGTTTAGAAGCAAGCTGTTTGTTGTTGGGCGGACGTGACAATAGACTATTGAATCCAATTCTGATTTAAATAGATAGATCTACATGTTTTATCGAATGTTGCAATGCAATCAAGTGTCATTCATATTGTTCTTAACCTTGAGTCGTAAATTAATGTGTGTTTGTGTGTGTGTGTGTGTGTGTGTTTGTGTGTGTGTGTGAGTTGTGATCAATTTTATTGTGACACTTTATGTGCAATTTGAAGGTGCTGTGTGTATGTGCATACGTTTGGTATTATATGGACGTGTTAAATATTATACATAAATTAAATTATGTATGCACATAATTTAGGCGTAACAAGATCTCATTTTTCACCACTCCCCATATATTTTGAATCCCCATGTAGCATTGGGTTTCACGATGAAACAAAGCACGTTTGCCTGTTTGGTTTTGGGTTTCTGTCTGTTCGAGCATGTTGACAATATTCATCATTCCCTATAGATAGAATGCGCTTGGCCAAGGAGTTCACAACATTGCCATCCGGAAGTATAACGGACCAACACACAAACTGTGTAACCATGAACTTTTATAGTCTGGTTAATACAGTTTAGTGAGAACAACTCACAAACGCGGATGGCAAAAACAATAACAAAGGCCTGAGTGACGTCATCCGCATACTATCTATAGATAGTATTCTCACTAAACTGTTTTATCCAGACTATCCAGACTTCGTATAACGGACCAAAACACAAAACTATATGTTACCCTGAACGTTTATAGATAGTATGCGCTTGGTTTAGAAGCTCACAACATTGCCATCCGGAAGTAAACCGGACCAAAACACAAAACTATGTGCAACCTTGAACGTTTATGGTCGGGTTAATAGATAGTATGCGCTTGGCTAAGAAGCTCATAACATTGCCATCCGGAAGTATAACGGACCAACACACAAAACTGTGTGTCTCCATGAACGCTTATAGTCAGGTTAATATAGTTCAGTGAGCATTACTCATAAACGCGGATGGCAAAAAACAATAACAAAGACCTGAGTGACGTCATCTTCGAACTATCTATACAGTTTCGTGAGAATTACTCATAAACGTGGATGGCAAAAAACAATAACAAAGACCTGAGTGACGTCAACTTTATTCTATCTATAGATAGTATGCAGATGACGTCACTCAGGCCTTTGTTATTGTTTTTGCCATCCGCGTTTGTGAGTTGTTCTCACTAAACTGTATTAACCAGACTATAAAAGTTCATGGTTACACAGAGTTTGTGTGTTGGTCCGTTATACTTCCGGATGGCAATGTTGTGAACTCCTTGGCTAAGCGCATTCTATCTATAGATAGTTCGAAGATGACGTCACTCAGGTCTTTGTTATTGTTTTTTGCCATCCGCGTTTATGAGTAATGCTAACTGAACTGTATTAACCTGACTATAAACGTTCATCGATACACACAGTTTTGTGTGTTGGCGAGTTATACTTCCGGATGTCAATGTTATGAGCTTCTTAGCCAAGCGCATACTATCTTTAAGACGGCTGCGGACGAACCCATGTCTTATCGCCATTGATGCGAGTGATCTAGCAACTGATCTAACGGGTCAGAGACTCTCCGATCCCTCCAACCCGTGTCACCCCCACCACCCACTATTGACACATCGTTTATTAAAGTAAGAAAGAGGGGGAGAAAAGGAGGAATAAAAACAAAATTCAACAGACGGCCTTTTCGTCCATTTTTACCCTGTGTAGTGACAGGTAATGTAAGATCATTAAAGAATAAAATTGATGAACTGTTTTCACTGTGTCGTTACAATAATGACTATCGTCAAGCCTCCATAATAGCTTTAACAGAGACTTGGCTCTCTCCTCACATACCATCATCATGTTATGATATTGAACAATACTCACTATTTCGAGGAGATCGGACTAATGTAAATAAACGAACTGGGGGTGGGGTGTGCACATATATTAACAACAAATGGTGCCACCCCAATAATTGTCAAATAAAGAAAATGTATTGTGACGATTATATTGAATTTATTACTGTTTCGTCACGACCTTATTATCTACCCCGGGAATTTACTCATGTCATCATCATCAACGTCTACATTCCACCATCATCAGACAACAACACAGCGAAAAATATTTTGAAGAAAGAAATACAGGACATTGAAATGAAGTCGCCCGATGCCGTATTGATGGTCACTGGTGATTTTAACCAATGTAAAGATTTCACTCTCCCGGGACTTCATCAATACGTGGACTGCGAGACAAGGGACAAAAAAACATTAGATTTATTCCTGTGTAATATTAAAAATAGTTACAAATGTTTACCCCGTGCCCCATTGGGTTTATCTGACCACTGCATGCTCTTGCTACTCCCCACCTACCGCCCTGTTTTTAAACGTGTAAAACCAGTAAAGAAAAGTGTACAGATCTGGAACGGAAGTGTGTGTGAAGATTTGCGTGGTTGTTTTGAATGCACTGACTGGAATGTTTTTATCGAATCATGTGATAGTGTGGATGAGCTGAATGACTGTGTGAGTGAGTATTTAAAATTCTGTGAACAGCTCGTGTCTTGTAAAAAAGAAATAAAATATTATCCTAACAACAAGCCTTGGATAACAAAAGATCTAAAACTTTTATTGAACCAAAAGAAAACTCTCTTTACTAGTGGAAACAAAAAAGATCTGAAAACAAAACAAAAAGAGATAAAGAGAGTAATATCCAGTTGTAGAGACAAGTACAAAAATAAAATTGAAAAATGCTTTTCTTCTGGGGATATACGGGACACGTGGCGGGGGCTTAAAACTGCTGTTAACTATAATCCAAAGCCCACGATTATATCTGAAGATATCGAAATTGAAACTCTAAATAAATTTTATTCACGTTTTGACACAGCAAACAAATTTGATATTGAAAATGAAAAACATACATTAGACAGGGCTTTGGAAGATGAAATGACTATTGAGGTCAGTGAAGAAGAAACGAGATTCGTATTTTCGAAACTAAACGAGAGGAAGGCTGCTGGGCCGGATGGATTGAAAGGAAAATTATTAAAAGAATGTGCCCATCAACTGTCCCCCATTTATACACATATTTTTAACTGGTCCCTCCAATGCGTTTCGATCCCTGAAATTTGGAAAACTTCAAAAATTATTCCTGTTCCAAAAAAAGAAAAACTTGAATCTATGAACGATCTCAGACCTGTTGCACTGACTTCAATAGTCATGAAATCTTTAGAAAAACTTGTTCTTGTTAAAATTAGGAACCAGTTTATGCCATTGAGTGATAGTCATCAATTTGCTTACAAACCAGGACGTGGCGTAGAGGATGCCATTTTGCTGTTTACAAACAACATCTACAGGCATCTAGATCACGCTAAGAGCTATTGCAGATTGCTTTTCGCAGATTTTTCTTCAGCGTTCAATACAATGCAACCTCAGTTGGTTGTTCAAAAATTGACTAGTCTGAATCTAAACAAGTATATAATTGCTTGGGTGCTCGAATTTCTTACGGAGAGAGCACAATATGTTCAATTAGGACAAAATATATCTTCCTGTATAACTACAAATACTGGTGCTCCTCAAGGTTGTGTATTGTCCCCTGTATTATTCACAATATACACGAATGACTGTAGAAGTCAAAACCTGAGTGTACCTTTGATAAAGTTTGCAGATGACACCGCTCTTCAAGGCCTCATAACAAATGGCAACGAAGTGGCTTATAGGCAAGAAATTGATAGATTTGTGTCTTGGTGTGATGCCCACCGCCTAGAGCTTAACATAAGCAAGACAAAGGAGCTAGTGATTGACTTTAGGAGAGTGAAGGAACCGATAGAACCGTTAAAATTAAAGGACCAATTCGTCCAGCGAGTTCCTCACTACAAATACCTTGGTGTAACAATTGATGACAGGCTCAAGTGGGATGAACACTTGAAAATAATTAGGCATAAGATGTGCAGACGTACATATTTTTTATCAAAACTCTCTCAGTTTAGAATAGATAAAACCCTCTGCACATTATTTTATAGAGCAGTAATCGAAAGTGTTTTGTCATTTTGTATAACAGCTTGGGGAGGCAATTGCTTAGCAGTGGAAAGGAACAAAATAAATTCAAATATTAAAAAATCTATTAAACGCTATATAAATGATGTTGACGATGTAGATCTTTTATACGAGAAATTTTGTATAAATAAAATAACTAAAATATTAAATCATCCACGAAGACCATCAGTTATTATGTCAGAAAGAAGTGGTCGCCCTTTCTCTATTTCAACGAAAACAGAGAGACACCGAAAATCATTTCTGCCGTCCAGTATTAGGCTTTATAACAACAAGCAATAATCATTTTATACAATTATTTCGCATTTTTAGTTTCAAAAAATGTAAATATTAAATTATTAATTTATTTGTTTTGCAATCTTTTCAATTTTTATTTATAGTGACAGTTTTGACTATTTTACAGTGTTGAAATTATTCATATTATAAAGCGCAGCTCTGGTAATGGAGCTACTCCTTTTTCATATATTATACATCCTATTTCCATTGTATTTTTATCTTATTATGTAAATTATAACACGTCTGTACAAAAAATTTCCTTTTTGGATGCAATAAAATTATATTATTATTATTATATTATTATTATTATTATTATTATTATTATTATTATTATTATCCCTAACAAGTCTGGTACGGTTTAAACCCCCCAAAAATTGAACTTTTATATTGCGCAATATACACTAATCGTGCTCAAAATGCTTTACAATGGGTTCCAAGTAAACAGCAACATTTGCCATCTAGGACGAGACATGACGCCTGTTTGGCGATATTACAATTTTTTTTTTGAACAGAAACAACTCTGTTAACGGTCAGGGACTCATTTTACACCTGAGTACGGTGAAAGAACGTGAGTAAAGAGCGTTTACGAAGGACTCAAAAGTAATATGCCCGGCTCATAGAGAATCTCGAATTCAGGACCTTCCGATCCGAAGGCGAGTGTCAAACCACTGGACCACATAGCCGCAGAGACATACCTTCGATCACAGACTGGATACGAACATCCTCGGGTTCAATCTTCTCCATGTCCACCTGAATACGTCCAGTGTGAGGAAGACGACAATCTGGACAATGGCATTGATGACGTAACCAAATGGCGTGGTACCTGGCAGATGGACGTGAGATCGTGAGGTTTTGGGACAAAATGGGGGTCAAATCAACGTGAACTCATTTTGCAGGTCTGATAACCCAAATTGTTAGGGGCTCATTGTTTTATAATAGAACACTCTCCAACGAACTTATATTCAGGTTTGCTTACCCAATTTGTTATAGGCTCGTTGTTGTAATAGAAACACTCTAAAATCAACGTGTACTTATTTGCAGGTCTGATAACCAAACTTGTTATGGGCTCATTGTTGTAATGGAAATACTAAAAAACCAACGCTTTTATCCTCCATAACAAAAATGTTAAATCAAGCCCATAGCTATGTTCGGTTATCAGACCTGAAAATATTTGCACATTGGGCCATCTTGATTGATTGATATTTCAATTTAATGGGGCCCGCGGGTGCAAATCGGGTCAGTTTGAGAAAAAATTATCAATTTATGGAAGGGGCTGTTTTATCGATCAATTTATTAATTCCTTATTTCACTTCAATCAATATTTTTGCCGAATAAATGGTTTATAATAGTCAAAAATGCAATTCAAGACCCTACCCAACGTGTTTTTTTTTTTTTTGGCTCAAAATCAGATAAATGTTGCATTTTTCTCAAAACTGGTATCGAATCACCAAAACATTTTTTGGGACTGACCATTTTAAAATTTGGAACCAAAATAGTTGATATGTTACTACAAATAGATGACTACTTTGATTTTCTTTCTTATGAAAAGCTTTGGGATAAACAATATTTTATCTCTAAATATTGTCAAAGAAGTGAAGGGATTTTGTTCACATTTCAAAAAAAATATTTTAAGCCTTTGAAGAGTGAATATTAATAAAATTAAGTATCCAACTATTTACAACTTTGCTTAAACTTTATATTATAACAACTTTAAACATCAAAATCAAACAACTAATAAAAATGGCGGAGTCCCAAAAAAACCCTTTATTTTCCAAGATGTGCTACCATTTCCATGGCAACGATAAGATTTTCAATTATTTTCTTTTACCAATATTGTTATTACAAGATGCTTCGTGTGTAAACATAATTAATTTGATCAAATACCAATTAAAGATTTTTGTATTTTTATTTCGACTATTTAAATTTAACCCCTTAAAGAGTTTAAAGAGCACAGACAAAGGAGTCGGTATCGAACCCGGATGAAGAACGATATTTTCTTCTCTATCCGCCCAGCAGTGAATGGCGGGTAGCTAGCTGGGTCTGTTAAATTTGGCAGAAAGTGGCATCCTATTAGGGTTCAATAGTCATGACATCACTTCCCTCAAATAATTTAGTAACTGGTTCTAAACTATCGAAAAATTGGCGGAGGCCCTTATGAAATACTTCTCCGACGAGCATAAAAGTATATCCAGAGGAGAAAAACATTATAAATCTGATCATGTTTTGACATTTATACATTTTGATCACATGACATGTGAAAAATTTCTAGCCAGCATGAATAATAAAGAGTACCGATTTTCTTGGTTTAGAACCAAGGTGCTGGTTGCTGGGCGGACGTGACATCAGACTATTGAATCCTATTGCAACTGTATGTTAAATTCTATAAGACCTGAGATATATTCCTGGTCCATGAGCCCGATGAATCTGACAGATAATTTTCCAGTAATAATTATAATATTTTTTAGAACATTCAGATCCAACTGACCTGGTCTCATGTCCGTCAGAGAAAGTGATGTCCAGGAATTTGCCATCCGCTTTGACGTCATACTTCATCACTGTGATGTCCTTGAAGATTTTGTACTGTGGATAAAGTGAACAATGATCATTATTAATAATGGGAAGGATAACAGTGTTGCCCATCCTAGTTTAAAAAAGAAAGAAAGTAAAACCGAGATAATTACAATAAGAAATGGGCGTGGCTCAGTGGTATGGTCATTGCTTCGTACCCGAAAGTTACCGATTTCAATCACCCTCCACTTCGCTGTGTGACCTTGAGTAAGCCACCTCGCCCTAGCTCACTTTGCGGCGCTGCTCTGCAGCAGACGCCTGGGTCATTCCATACTTCCCTTGGAATAGACTCTAAATACAAATTTCCCCATGGGGATGAATAAAGGGAATTTAAAAAAATATTATTAAAGAAAAGTGTGATGTCGAAAATCTGGTTCCTATTTCATTAGAAGTGTAAAACAACTCTTCCGGAGGACTGAATACATGCCTTGTGTATTGATCTTCTGGTTTAAGAGTGATGGTATCTTATTTTATAGTCTAAATATAAGCTGGACGTGAATAAAGATCATCCATCATCGCTCTTTTACGTCCCGTAATCCTAAAAATCTGCCTATACACCCTTCTTCTGAAATAGTTATGCCACCTGTAAGTAACCTATTCACTATTAGTACTCCGAAGTGCTGGTTACATACAAACTCCCAAATAAAAAATAAATAACATAATAATAAAATCGAGCTTTATATAGCGCAATATCCACTAAATGTGCTCAAGGCGCTTTACAAGGGGTCCCTGGTCAACAGCAATATTTAACATGTAGGACGGGACATGCCGCCTGTTAGGCGATATTACAATTTTTCGGACAAAGACAACGCTGTTAACGGCCAGGTACTCATTTTACACCTGAGCACGGTGAGAGAAAGTGAGTAAAGAGCCTTTTCCAAGGACTCATCTATGCGCCGAGCGCGAGGCTCGAACCCAGGACCTTCTGATCCGAAAGCAAGTGTCATACCACTAGACCACATAGCCGCACTAGGAATACGTAGGAACCATAAGAGTAAAGGGTTTGATGTCTCGGCTTTTCTTCCCTAATACAGACACCATCAGTAACAAACACTGGAGGTGGCTTGGTCGTGTCTGCAGGATGCCGTGGATTGAATCAAGAGAACAGCGGTACGCTGGACTCCACGGGGAAAACAGAACCGAGGTAGACCTACCCTAAGGAAACGCTGGAGAACAACTGGAGAGAGAGAGAGAGAGAGAGAGAGAGAGAGAGAGAGAGAGAGAGAGAGAGAGAGGAGAGGGGGGGGGGGAGGGAGATAGGGAGAGAGACAGAGTAGAGAGAGAGAGGGGGGGGGAGAGAAATACAGAGAGTAGAGAGACAGAGTAGAGAGAGAGAGGAAGAGAGAGAGAGACAGATAGAGAGTAGAGAGAGAGAGAGTAGAGAGAGAGAGAGCGAGAGAGAGACAGAGAGAGGGTAGAGAGAGAGGAGAGAGAGTAGAGAAAGAGAGGGAGAGAGAGAGAGGAGAGAGAGAGAGAGAGGGGAGAGTAGAGAGAGAGAGAGAGAGGGAGTAGAGAGATAGATAGATAGATAGATAGAGAGAGAGCGAGAGAGAGAGAGAGAGAGAGAGAGAGAGAGAGAGAGAGAGAGAGAGAGAGAGAGAGAGAGAGAGAGAGGAGGGAGTTAAGAACTCAGGGCCTCAGCCTGCAGACTGCAAACTGCAGCGAGAGAGACTGAGAACAATGGCGATCACTTGTTGCCTCAAGCACCATGCGCGAATTAAAGGATTGGGTTAGTGAGTGCCTATTGATAATTTGTTCTAGAATCTTCTGGGTTTATTTTAAAACGCTGAAAATTGAATCTAAAGCCAGTGAATAAATTATATGGAACTTGGATTACGTTTCTTTGTTTTATCGAGGACAATAAACAGTACCAACAACGACAACCAAATACCAACAACCAACAACATTCCTTCTCTCTTTGATCAGAACGGCAGGCCCTGATATGCGGCGAAAGGAGATCCAACCCGGTGCACGAATGGCCTCGGTCATCCCGGGCTCCAAGTGAATGGAGCAGGCACTTATGTTGGTAATAACAAGAAATGAAGTGAGTAGGAAAGTGCCAGAAGTCAACAGAGAATAAAAACTTCGCGGCAGCGATGGGGGCTAGAACCCGCGACCTGGTAAGACAACTCCGCCTGACAGGGGAGATTGTGACTCTACCGTATGAGTTATCCACGAATTTTTTATTCTCTGTTTTTATAGCTTTTATATAGCGCAATATCCACTTAACGTGCTCAAAGCGCTCTAGAAGGGGTCCCTGTCCAACAGCAACATTTAACATTTAGGACAGGACATGACGCCTGTTAGGCGATATTACAATACTTTTCGGACAGAGACAACGCTGTTAACGGCCAGTTACTCATTTTACACCCGAGTGCGGTGAAAGAATGTGCGTAAAGAGCCTACTCCAAGGAGTCAACTATGCGCCGAGCGAGGCTCGAACACAGGACCTTCCGATCCGAAAGCGAGTGTCATACCACAAGACCACATAGCCGCACTTTCCTAGTCACTTCATATATTGTTATGTTCACATGGAACTTGGCGAAATTGCATTGTTATTGACAACAAACGAGAAGATATCCAATGATTGATAAAGGCAGATTACTGGGTGCTGTTCTTGACCTCCTATAGTGTATCTTCTATCCCCCTATATCTGTTTTCCAACTTGCTTTCTGTCTTTGTCTTGGAATGAGATTACTTGGTTTTGTCCTGGCCCTGGCTGAGAGGGAAACAGTCAAATGTATAGTTAGTTTTGGGAGATGATATTTTTTCCCTTGTAAATCATCTCTCTGTTATGCACCGTATTATGTTTTGCACACATATTATAATTATATATGATTTGTAAACATTTCAGTGTGTTCCTCTTAGTAGGGACCTGTGCTTGTGTCTGGATGAGACTTTTAGGTGATCTCAAACTATGTACTTTGATAGTGTGCTCTTGGAATCTACATCTGTTCCCTAGTTGAACCAATTCCCATTTGTCTTACCTTTTCTTGGTTGCTTTAATTGTAATTCCATAACTTTTTACTTTCCCATTTTCTACCTTTTTACTGGCACTGATATGACCTTAATAATGTGTTGCAAGCGATGTAAAACCCTTTAAAAAAAAAAAGGAAGATTAGCGATTCCTTACCCTGTCCAGCGAGTAGACCTCTCGTTCCATAATGGAATCCCATGGGCTCACCTTCTCCTCTGAACCAGCTGGAAAAGAGAAAAAAGTAAATACACGAGTATGAACATGATACTTTTAAAACAATAGAAAATAGATCATTTATATAGCGCATCATCCACTAAACGTGCTCAAAGCGCTTTACGCAAGGGGTCCCTGACCACGTAACAAATAGAACGACACATGACGCCTGTTAAATTAAGCGATATTACATTCTTTTTTTTTTCCGACAGAGATATATATAACGCTATTAAAGGTCAGATACTCATTTACACCTGAGTGCGGCGAGGGATTGTGAGTAAAGAGCCATTTCCAAGGACTCAACGATGCGCCGAGCGAGGCTCGAACCTAAGACTTGCAGATCCGAAAGCGAGTGTCATACCACCAAACAAGACCACATAGCCGCACTTTGTCATTTAAAGACAAGGGATAATGCAATATCGACTAAAAGCGCTCAAGAAGTGCTTTAATAATGATAATAATGATGATGATGATGATAATAATAATAATAATAATAATAATAATAATAATAATAATAATAATAATAATAATAATAATAATAATAATAATAATAATAATAATAATAATAATAATAATAATAATAATTAATAATAATAAAATAAATAATAATAATAATAATAATAATTAAAAAAAAAAATTATACCTTTCCGCCACGGCATCATAAGATATCGTCGCCTAGGCATTCCATGAAGGAATATAGATAATTCATCAAGCAAGATGTCTGATGTCAACAGGAATCACCCATGTTGCCCAAGTGAGCAAATTGGGGGTTAATAATCTTGCTCAAGGAAAAAAAAACGAAAAGTGCCTGAAGTGGGCTCGAACCCGGGACCTTCCGGGTCACAGTGCAATGCCTCAACCACCCGGCCACTTCGCCCCCATAATAATAATAATAATAATAATAATAATAATAATAATAATAATAATAATAATAATAATAATAATAATAATAATAATAATAATGGATGGCTTTTAAAAGGCGCCACCCCCCCCCCCCCCTCCTCACTGTCCAGACATCATGCTCTAGGCGCTAACACACACAATTAGAGAGAGAAAAGAAATGCTTTTAGGTTTTATTTGAATCGTTTCTAGTCTGTCGACTCTCTTGATCTCTATTGGCTTCCGCAGTAAACTATTCCAGATCGTCGTTCCCATTGTTTTCAGACGAGTTCGCAATTTTACAAAGGGATCTCTAGCCAACAGCAACATTTGACTTGTAGGACGAGACATTAGGTCCGTAAGGCGCTTATCACATTAAAAATATTTTTTGACGGAGGCAAGGGACCTCCGTGTCCGAAGGCCTACGAAGACCTACAAAGGCAAGTGTCCGAAGGCCTACGAAGACCTACAAAGGCAAGTGTCACACCACAATAATACAAAGCCAGACTTTACGACCTTGATTAAAATGTGACTAGATTATTGACGTGTGGTTTGTGATTTGATGGGTCGGAAGTCGTATCTATGGGGGACCCGATAGCTCAGTTGGTAGAGCACTCGCTTCACACGCAAAGGGACCGAGATCGATCCCGGGTGCAGTCGAGATTTTTTTTTCTGACCCCCCTGTTCACACAGCATGGAATGGGTAGTTGAGTCTGTTTAATTTGGCGAAAGTACTTTGCGATCGACTAACGTCCTATCTTATCTAAAGGATAGCAAGCAATTGCTATTGTTCGTTTCACGCTATAGAAACCGGAATAAACTCAGGCTCCATGGTCCGAATGGCTCTGAAGGACTACTTGGCGCTTGCCACACATTTAGGTCATATCAGCGCCAGTAAAAAGAAGAAAATGAAATAGTCAAAATATTCTAGATTTACAATCAAAGTCCCCAAGAAAAAGTAAGACAAAGGGGAATTGGTTTAAACGGGGAACAGATGTAGATTCCAAGAGCATACCACCAATGTACCTACTTAGTTTGAGATCACCTTAAAGTCTCATCCCTGACACCAGCACATGATCGCACTTAGAGAAACAAACTCAAATGTTTACAGAATAGATAACTAACAATACATAACAGAGAGATGATTTACAAGGAAATAAGAATATTATCCCCCCAAAACAATAACTATACATTTGACTGTTTCCCTCCCAGTCAAGGAATCCAGCCAGGGCTGAGACTAAATAAATAATCCCTTTCTAAGACAAAGACAGAAAGCATCTCGGAAAACATGTGTAATATATAAGGGGATAGAAGATACAGCATGACCTCCTGCCCACCATGGGAAATCAAAGGACCCCGCCCAGAAGCTTATAGATAGAATGCGCTTGGCCAAGGAGTTCACAA
>NC_088362.1:61147003-61262003 GCF_034508935.2 Berghia stephanieae
ACTGAAAGATTTGAAAATTAGAAGTGTATTTTTTACAGATAGATAAACAGATAACTTGATTTTCTTTTATAATTTAAAGTCAGTTTGAAAGTTCGTTGAGTCAAACAGATATCATAAAATACGTACCGACGACACTAACACTCTCAAATTCAACCAATTTCGACACTGTAAAAAGTTGTCAGTTTGGCGTTTTTACGCAAATCGTTGCATTCGAAATAATGTATTCACTGTAAATGTTGCTGCTCAAAGCTCGAAGAAATAAATAATAATGTGAAATTGAATGTAAGCTTCAATTTAATTACAAAAACAGATCAAATGAACGTTTCGGGTTTCCCCTTTGTCAACAAAACAAGATGAATGAAACACCACAGATGAATGAGATAATGTGGTAGTGGCGTAGTAAAGATGAATAAACAAAACATTGGTTGGCAGGAAATAGTATGCTCCTTTGTAAGGAAGCACGAATTAAAATAGAATACTAGATATTTCTAAAAGGTGCGCAATTAATTAAGTGAAAAGAGGGGAGGTGGGGAGGAACTATATAAAAACGTGTAGACTGTTGTTGGAAAATAAATACAATGGGATTGAAAATAAATACAAAAAATAATAAATAAGGGATGTCGGTACAAGTATAAATCATTAGTGACAGCAGCAGGAAGTCATCTGTGATTTCCTTTTATAATTTAAAGTCAGTTTGAAAGTTCGTTGAGTCAAACAGATATCATAAAATATGTACCGACGACACTAACATTCTCAAAAACAGTTTCGACACTGTAAAAAGTTGTCAGTTTGGCGTTTTTACGCAAATCGTTGCATTCGAAATAATGTATTCACTTAATGACTTTACGGATTTCGGATCTACACTAAGTTTTCAACAGTTTTCATCTATTTATGACATCAAGTATTATTATTGCCCATTTGATGCTTTCAATGTGATAATGTCGGGTGGATAATACCCAGGTTTAACTTCTTTGGTAATAAATTATTATTAATAATAATAATCTAAAAAATCGAAATTTAAAACCAGAAAATAGAAGTTGCATTGAAGGTAAAATAAGGTTTTAGAAAGACATTAAAAGTTATGAGCAGTCAGCTGGCTCCGTAGCGCAGTGGATAAGCTGTCAGACTCTAACCTTGATAATACTGGGTTCAATCCCATTGTGGACATTAAAAAAAAGTTTACTGTATTGAGAAAGACATCATTTTTGTTGTTATAGTTACTGGACATATTATGTTTAAAACCTTAAATTAATCTATTATTGTTATTATTATTATTATTATTATTATTATTATTATTATTATTATTATTATTATTATTATTATTACATTATTATTATTATTATTCTATTATTATAATATTATTATCATTAGTATTATTGTTATATTTTTTAAAAAACAATATCAGTACCATTGAATGTTATCGACGTGCATTTATATGTAAACGTCGATTGTTATCATTTTATAATATTTTATCATTATCATCAGTGTATTCGTTTACCGCGTCTTTGTAATTTTATTGGGGTTTTTTTCTTTCTCTTCTTTGTTGCAACTTGGTTCTAGACATACAAAAATGGTGTTCTTTATTCTTCATACTGGCTAGAACTTTTTCACATGTCATGTGATCAGAAGGTATAAAAGTCAAAACATAATCAGATTTATAATGTTTTTCTCCTCTGGATTCACTTTTATGCTCGTCGGATAAGTAGTTCATAAGGGCTGTGATGGAGATAATGGCGTCCGCCCTTGTTCCGATAGTTTAGAACCAGTTACAAACGTCATTACGGGGGAAGTGACGTCACGACAGTTGAACCCTATTTCCATCGTGTCCAAGTCCATGCTGGTATACTCTGAAAAACACGTTGTTGTGTAATACAAGGTGTCTATGAAGGTGAAGGGACAGCGTGGCTCAGCGGTACGGTCTTTGCTTCGTACCCGGAAGGTACAGAGTTCGATCACTTGCCGCTGCCCTGAGTGGCCCTGAGCAAGTTACCTCGTCCTAGTTCATTTTGCGCCTAGAGAAAAATTTCCCCTTGGGGATGAATATAGGGGATTTTAGAATTTATTTTAAAGTCTTTCCCTGTTTAATAAAATCTTTATCAGAAAAACGTTACAGCCAATATACTTTAAACATAGACCTATGAATACATAAATGCTTTACATTTTGTTTACCATTATCTTTTACTCAATGCGTCTCAATATGGTTGCCATGGCTACCTACAAGCAAATTCAACCTATTTTCAAGCTCTTTCCTTGTGATTTGTAGCTTTTGTGGCATGATGGATTCATAAGATGGTGAAAACCAGCTGAAAATATCTACTACAACGGTTTAAGAGTAATACATTTTTGAACTAAGGGAAAGACTACGTTTCTATATGTTTTTTGCAATCCACGTTTATGAGTAATTCTCACTAAACTGTATTAGCCAGACTATAAACGTTCATAGTTACACATAGTTTTGTGCGTTGGTCTGTTTAACTTCCGGATGGCAATGTAGGTTTTTAAGCGAAGCGTACACTATCTATAGATAGTATGCGCTTGGCTAGAAGCTCACATCATTGCCATCCGGAAGTTTCACGGACCAACACACAAAACTGTGTAACCATGAACTTTTATAGTCTGGTTAATACAGTTAAGTGAGAATTACTCATAAACGCGGATGGCAAAAAACAATAACAAAGACAAGAGTGACGTCAACTTCATTCTATCTATAGCTCATTTCAATGTTGGTAATAAGTAAAAGGAAGGGTATACTGTAATATGTTTTGTTTCATATCACTGTAAAGCGCTTAGAGCCTGTGACAACGGGGTAAAGCTCTATATAAATGCCATTTATAATAATAATAATAATAATAATAATAATAATAATAATAATAATAATAATAATAATAATAATAATGATAATAATAATAATAATAATAATAATAATAATAATAATAATAATAATTATATTATTATTATATTATTATTATTATTATTCTTATTTTTTCTTCTTCTTCTTCTTCATTTTATTATTATTATTATTATTATTATTATTATTATTATAACGCGAGCATTTGACTGAACCGAACGGAACAATCAATCTCATGAACTCACCCCCCCCCCCCCCCCCTTCCACCTCCCTCTGTTGACAGGGTCTCCGTTCAGCGTCCATAGTGATTAATCAATAAAAGATTTAGTATCCCCTCCCCTGGGACGGTGTTATCGTCATCATAGGAGCCACAGCATGTTATTCATTGGGTGCTGGCCAGTCCAGTCTAATCTATAACTACCTGACCTGCCTTTTTGAAAAGTTAAAAATCCGTAGTTTTTAGGAAACAGAAATTCTATGGGTAGAATTAACTTTTTATAGATTTAACAATTTACCATCACTAGGATTAAATAAAACTTCAAAACCCTTCATATTGTGCACTATGGCGTCAACTTTCCTTTTCAATAAGTTTTAATGACTTAGAGATGCTCATGAAGTTCTGAAATTGGAGCCAAAATTTCGTAATTCTACGGAGTTTTCGTAGTCGTAGGCTGGTCTGACTACCACTAATATAATGGCTATCCGATTGAGGTGGCTTGATTCGCTAGCAGTTTGAAAACGCCATGACATTATACATATTTTACCAGGACATCAGTCATGGTCAAACAAAAGGTATTGTTTATAAACACCTCTGTACATATACGCACATACACGCGCGAGCGCACACATACACACACTCACTAACACATGTTGATATATTCGTGCCGAAAAGCGAATTTAATGTTAAAACAATAATAAATATTAACATTTTGTTGTTAGAATATATATATATATATATATATATATATATATATATATATATATATATAAATATATATATATATATATATATATATATATATATATATATATATATATATATATATATATATATATTATATATAAAACAAAAAGCAAACGTACTGACTCTGAGGTCAATCAGAAGGATGTAAGGATAATATAAGAGAAAAAATTGGGGGGTGGGGGGGGGGGGGGATAGATACAAGTAATAATGAGTCTGTGAAATGTAAATTTGGTTCTTTGCGACCTGATGGAGTTATTGACAAAACAAAAAAATAGAGAAGCGTTCGATAAGATACGAAAAGCAAAACAAAAACTCGAAACAAAACAAAACATGCATATGTTCTGGATTTCCATTGGTTCCAACTTGTTTCTGTCGTATGTGAGTGGTCGAAAACCAATCGATTTGAAAACTATTTTTGAAATCATAAAATTGGAATTGGATTGATTGACCAAAGAAAATGGGACCCTATACAGACCTGTCTACTTGAAAATGTAAACATTGGTAATTTTAAGGAGATTGTAAAAAGTTAACTTTAAAAATCAACAATTTACTATAATAAGAATGTAATAAAACTTCAAAAATCCTTAAAGTTATGTAGTCTGGCATCAACTTACATTTATTTCAATAATTTGTAATGACTAATAAATTTTCATGGAGTTCTGAAATTAGAGCCAAATTTTTGTATTTCTACGAATTTTTCGTAGCATTAGGCAGGTTTACCCATGGCAAGTAGGATAGATTGGGATTCGAACTACCAGGCTACAGAAGGAACATTTTTGATTGGCTACTCACAGTCATATATATACACATATAATACACAAAACACATTCTTACATACACACACGGAACACAATGGTCAAACACACATTGACGTAAGCATACTACATGGTTACGTCCAACAAACAAATCGTAGCTGCATTGTCAAGGACACATTCTATTATTGTTTGTAAGCTACGTGGTGAGAGTCCCGTGTCCGAAATAGAAGGTGGGTATGCTGGGATTATCCGTAACTTTCGTTAACTTTATAGAAGGAAAGAAGTTGACGTCTTGCATATCTTTGTTATTTTTAATGACCGCCTGTAGGGTGATTAGCTCTCACCAAAATCAAAACGGTTAAGGTTATAGATAGAATGCGCTTGGCCAAGGAGTTCACAACATTGCCATCCGGAAGTATAACGGACCAACACACAAACTCTGTGTAACCATGAACTTTCATAGTCTGGTTAATACAGTTTAGTGAGAACAACTCACAAACGCGGATGGCAAAAACAATAACAAAGGCCTGAGTGACGTCATCTGAATACTATCTATACATAGCTTTATGTAATGGTACATTTCATACGACAGGCATATGTTGCGAGTATTTTAATTTAACTAAAAGCATCAATACATAAGTGTTGTGCGTTTAGCCAAAAAACTCACAGTATCCGCCAGCCAGATATAACGTACCAACACACAAAACGATGTGTAATCTTGAAAGTTTGTAGATAGTATGCGCTTGGCTAAGAAGCTCCCAACATTGCCATCCGGAAGTATAACGACCAACACACAAAACTATGTGTAACCTTGAAGATTTATAGTCTGGTTCATACAGTTAAGTGAGAATAACTCATAAAGATGGATGGCAAAAAACAATAACCACTACCTGCGTGACGTCATCTTCGTTCTATCTATAGATAGTATGCGCTTGGCTAAGAAACTCACAACATTGGCATCCGGAAATCAGACGGACTAACACACAAAACTATGTGTAACCATGAACTTTTATATTCTGGATAATACAGTTAAGTGAGATAGATAGAATGAGGTCGACGTCACTCAGGTCTTTGTAATTGTATTTTCCCATCCAATGTTTATGAGTAATTCTCACTTAATTGTATTATTCAGACTATAGATAGTATGCGCTTGGCTAAGAAGCTCATAATATTGCCATCCGGAAGTATAACGGACCAACACACAAAACTATGTGTAACCATGAACTTTTATAGTCTGGTTCATACAGTTTAGTGAGAAGTACTCATAAACGTGGATGGCAAAAACAATAACAAAGACTTGATTGACGTCATCTTTGTTCTATCTATAGAAGTAAATGTTCAAACACAGATGTTTGTGTGTTGGTCCGTTAGACCTCCGAATGGCAATGTTGTGAGCTTCTTAGCCAAGCGCATGCTATCTATATTCTGATTGATACAATTCACTGATAACTAATAATCAAAATGGCTGTCTTAAAACAAGAATGAAGAGACGAGGGACTTCAATTTCGTTCCAGATTTTGTCTGACCGAAGGATTTGTATTGTGACATTTTAAGATTAGGATCACCTACTGAGTTGTCTTTGGTAGTGCTCAAGGAAACAAATGATTCAGGCTGAACTATTGAATACAACTCACGATTTGTTTTTTTTTTGTTTTTTTTTCAGTTAGTGGTTGTCGGCGTGTATTTTGATGTGATCGTTTGATCAGTGCGTAGCCATCGTTAACTTATAGATAGAATGCGCTTGGCCAAGGAGTTCACAACATTGCCATCCGGAAGTATAACGGACCAACACACAAACTCTGTGTAACCATGAACTTTTATAGTCTTGTTAATACAGTTTAGTGAGAACAACTCACAAACGCGGATGGCAAAAACAATAACAAAGGCCTGAGTGACGTCATCTGCATACTATCTATAGCTTGACACAAGGACCGTAGCCATCGTTAACATAATATAGTCTGGGTAGTTACCCTATACACTCTTTGCTAAAACCGTAGCTGTCGTCTACTTATAGATAGTTCGAAGATGACGTCACTCATGTCTTTGTTATTGTTTTTTGCCATCCGCGTTTATGAGTAATGCTCATTGAACTGTATTAACCCGACTATAAACGTTCATGGATACACACAGTTTTGTGTGTTGGTCCGTTATACTTCCGAATGGCAATGTTATGAGCTTCTTAGCCAAGCGCATACTATCTTGAGTCGGACACTTGAACCGTAGCCATCGTTAACTTATAGCCTGATACTAGGACCGTCGCCATCGTTTACTAACAGTAAGACACTTGAACCGTACCCATCGTTAACTTATAGCCTGACACTAGGACCGTAGCCATCGTTTACTAATAGTAAGACACTTGAACCGTACCATCGTTAACTTATAGCCTGATACTAGGACCGTAGCCATCGTTTACTAATAGTAAGACACTTGAACCGTACCCATCGTTAACTTATAGCCTGACACTAGGACCGTAGCCATCGTTTACTAATAGTAAGACACTTGAACCATACCCATCGTTAACTTATAGCCTGACACTAGGACCGTCGCCATCGTTTACTAATAGTAAGACACTTGAACCGTACCCATCGTTAACTTATAGATAGAATGCTCTTGGCCAAGGAGTTCACAACATTGCCATCCGGAAGTATAACGGACCAACACACAAACTCTGTGTAACCATGAACTTTTATAGTCTGGTTAATACAGTTTAGTGAGAACAACTCACAAACGCGGATGGCAAAAACAATAACAAAGGCCTGAGTGACGTCATCTGCATACTATCTAGGACCGTCGCCATCGTTTACTAATAGTAAGACACTTGAACCATACCCATCGTTAACTTATAGCCTGACACTAGGACCGTAGCCATCGTTAACTTATAGCCGGATGCAAGGACCGTCCCATCGTTTAGTTATAGATAGTTCGAAGATGACGTCACTGAGGCCTTTGTTATTGTTTTTGCCATCCGCATTTGTGAGTTGTTCTCACTAAACTGTATTAACCTGACTATAAACGTTCATGGTTACACAGAGTTTGTGTGTTGGTCCGTTATACTTCCGGATGGCAATGTTGTGAACTCCTTGGCCAAGCGCATTCTATCTATAGCCTGACAATGATCTAAAATTACGTCAAAAGACAAGTCTGTCGCCACAAAAGAAAAACATGATCGAAAAAATGCAATATCGCCTAACAGGGATTATGTCTCGTTCTACATGTTTAAGCGTTGCTGTTGGCATGGGACCACTTATAAAACGCTTTGAGACTTCGAGTGGATATTGTGCAATATTAAAAACTCTCATATTTTTTTCTGTAATGGAAGACACCAGTTGTTTTGTTTTTGTTTTGTTTTTTCCTGTTTGGGAAGGACGCTAGTGTGTCCGCAAAATACTTTTTGTGTCATGTAGCAACCATATCACTGCTTGATAGACAGGAGAGGATATGTGCATTCGGGATTGATACCGCTGGTCCCTTTGCTTATAGATAGAATGAAGTTGACATCACTCAGGTCTTTGTTATTGTTTTTTGCCATCCGCGTTTATGATTAATTCTCACTACACTGTATTAACCAGACTTAAAACGTTTAAGGTTACACATAGTTTTGTGTGTTGGTCCGTTATGCTTCCGGATGGCAATGTTGTGAGCTTCTTAGCCAAGCGCACACTATCTATAAGACGAATACTCTTCTTATTGAACTATCGCCGCCCCCCCCCCCCCCCATCCCAACCCACCCACCTCCTCTTCGAGACGTCAAAGATAAATGTGTAATGTTACAACTCTTACCACTTGGCATGTCAACAATTCCATACTTTGTTTGGAAAATGTGACGCAAAAATAGATTAATTCTAGGGAAGGGAAGGAGGGTGGGTGTGTGTGTGTGTGTGTGTGTGGGGGGGGGGGCGCATGCGTTTGACTGACTTGACCAGCTGTGTTCTGTCTTATCTTGCTTGACGACTGTGTGGTCTTGTGGTATGACACTCGCTTTCGGAACTCGCTTTCGGATCGGAAGGTCCTGGGTTCGAACCTCGCTCGGTGCATAGTTCAGTCATTGGAAAAGGCTCTTTACTCACAATCTCTCACCGTACTCAGGTGTAAACGCCTAACAGGCTTCATGTCTCGTTCTACACGTTACCTGTTGCTGTTGGTCAGGGACCCTTTGTAAAGCGCTTTGAGCATGTTCAGTGGATATTGCCCTGTATAAAAGCTCAAGCTCAAAATCAACTCAACATTAGAGATCAATACTATGTGAAATGAATCAAAGTTTACTTTGGTGCTGGAGTTGGGGGGGGGGGGGGGGGAGGTCAAACTGTCAAACTGGAGCACTATTACAACTAACTGGCAACGGTCTAAAATGTCAAGAATTCCAGACTTTGTTTGTACAAGGTGACGCTGTGAACCAGGTCAGTCGAGCGGAAGGAAGAAAAACTAACACTTAATGGAACGGGGTTGATAAGGCATGAAATCTCGCTGGTCAGCAACTAAACAATTTCGTTGAAGTTAAATGGACATAAGCAATTATCCGTTACTCTTTAGATACGACGCTAGATAAAGAACATTGAATTTCAAGTCAAAATGATCAAACTTAGGAAGTTTAAAATTTATTTTTCTTCCGTTTCAGATGACCGTGAGATTTTTTACAAGATAAAAAAAGAAACATTAATGTGATTGTTTCACTATCGGTACAAGATCCCAGCCATAGCCAAGACGGACCAAAACAAATATATATATAAAAAGAGAGACTTTATTGAGTTTATGTGTTATATCTAATTATAAGAAAACGCAATTTGTTTACCAAAATTTAAAAAAGAATAGCCTTTCATATGTCTTATCATTTTAACTTTTAAATTCGATTTTCACCCTTAATTTTCCCAGTAACATTGCATATCATATTCGCCTGATAGGTCAAATGTTTGAAAAAACAAAACAAAATACAAACGGCATCAATATATATATATATATATATATATATATATATATATATATATATATATATATATATACATATATATATATATATATATATATATATATATATATATATATATATATATATATATATATATATTGTAAGTGCTATGTTTCAGGACTTTACTAGTATTATTGGATTAGTATGGCAGCATCAACAAACACACCTGCTAAGAATCGATTCGAACACCATAGCAACAATTCATTACTATTCATGATATCGTATCAATTGAGATGACATAGAGGACACGAATGACAAACTAACCCATAACACTTTAGACTGGAGAGCTATGCATGGACCAAACACATCATGGGCCCAAGTGTCAATATCCATAATGGCGATACGCCTCTGCATCTGTGGCCACTGTTTATACTGTAATATGATACATCTTGTAAATTAAAACCCATGATCTATATCCATAGTAATTATGTAAACAATTTTCCGAGATCGACACGATGTTGGACGACTAACATGTTGTTGTTACAACAGTAATGATTCATTACTCAAGAATTTACCTGTCATGTGTCCAGCTACTGTTCGCTAGCAAATGGGAAATAATGCATATTATTATAACGTGAGCTTTTGTATAGAGCAAAATCCACTAAACGTGCTCAAAGCGCTTTACAAAGGCTATCTGACCAATAGCAGCACGTAACACGTGGAACGAGACATGACGCCTGTTAGGTGATATCATTTTTCCCCCGGCAAAGAAAACGCTGTTAACGGCCAGGTACTCAATCTGAGTACGGTGAGAGAATGTCAGTAAAGAGCCTTCCTTTCCAAGGACTCAACTAAGCGCCGAGTGCGACTCGAACTCAGGACCTTCCGATCTTAAAGCGAGTGTCATACCACTCGATCACATAGCCGCACACTATTTATATATATATATATATATATATATATATATATATATATATATATATATATATATATATATATATATATATATATATATATGGGTTTTTGTGGTCTTGTGGTTTGACACTCATCTTCCGACCGGTGGGTCTATGACTCGAGTCTAACTCCGAGCGGCGTAAAGTTGAGTGCATGGAAAAGCTTCTTTTCTCACGGTGTCTCATCGGACTCATGTGTAAAATGAGTACCGAGGCATACCAGCGTTGTCCTTATCAAAAAAAAATTGTAAGGGTGCCTTATAGGCGTCATGTTTCGTCTGTCTTGGCATTCCTTGTGAAGCTTTTTCTAGCATTTTAGTCGATATTGCATTTTATAAAATCTCATGTTGACATATTTTATAAATATATATATATATATATATATATATATATATATATATATATATATATATATATATATATATAATATGTGTGTGTGTTTGGGTGTGTGTGTATCTATGTATTTAAGGGGCGGGGGAGTCGGTTCTACATAAAATATGTAAGAGATCTGTGTGTGTGTATATGTGTGTGTATGTGTTTGTGTGTATGTGTATGTGTTTGTGCGTATGTGTGTGTAAGTGTATGTGTATGTGTGTGTGTTCGCGCATCAATTCCGGCACGCTGCAAACGGACAAAAAAAACATTTTTCGGCTTCCGTGACCTTCAACCTGATAGAGATGCATCAAGAGAACATTACAAATCAGGAGTATTGTCCAGGATGGAAATATTCAAGGTAAAACCATGGAGGAAATAAACTACGTGATACTTGACTCTATGGGGAAAACATTCACTCAACCATGACTGAATTGATAAAAGCAATACACAAAGTCTCAGAAAGTCACAGAAAGTCACTAGCTTGGAGGTCGTGGTGCCGTTAAATGGGGTAACTTTGCCTAGAGGGGAAACTTTGCCCCAGTGAATTTGGAGCATTTTGAGTAATCTCGGATTTGTTGGAGTTATTTTCATGGTTAAAAGATTTGACTTTTATCATAGGAAATACTTGACACTTAGCAAAATATACTCGTATTTGTACAAAATTAAGGAGGCAAAGTTTCCTCTGAAGGCAAAGTTTCCCCTTAATGCAAAGTTTCCCCATAAGGCAAAGTTTCTCCTTAAGGCAAAATTACCCCAATTTAATTGACGATATTTATTGAGTGACCTATTTATTATTGATAGCCATAAAGTACGGAGGCCGATAAATATGTATTCCTTCAGAGCCATGAGGCCCATGGAGACGGCATTTATCCTAATTATTCTATAGCGTGAAACGGACAAAGGTAATTGCTTTCTATCCTTTAGACAGGGCTCTAGTCTATCACAAAGTACTTTCCATCAGATCGAACAGATCCAGCTACCCAATCACTGCTGGGTGGACAAGGGACAAAGAAATAAATCTCGACTTCACCCGGGTTCGATCTCGGTCTCTTCGTATGTGAAGCGATTACTCTACCAACTGAGCCATCGGGACCCCCATAGTGTATTCAAATGCCTAAACATGTTTTCTTTATATTCCTCCCACCTAATCCAAGCATCAGTAACACACTTTATAGTCACCTGGAACAACTACAAAAGACATCTAACTTCTACGTCATGGCACAAGACCGAAGGGCTAGAGCTCAGGTGGTCGCTGGTTCGGATAAGTAAGTAAGTAAGTAAGTTTTCTTTATAAGGTAAAATGTGTTTGTCCAGCAATTCATTCATTAATCTATTCATTCATAGTCGAGTCCTTGGAAAAGTCTCTTAACTCCCTTTCTTTCACCGTACTCAGGTGTAAAATGGGGACCTGGCTGTTAACAGAATTTTCTCTGTCCGATAAAAGATTGTAATATCGCCTAACAGGCGTCACGTCTCGTCCTTCATGGTATGTGTTGCTGTTGACTAGGGACCCCTTGTAAAGCGCCTTGAGCACGTTTAGTGAATATTGCCCTATATAAACACTCAATTTTAAATCTATTTATATATTCATTTATTCGCATCGCCCCTGGTGATAACAGAATCAGAACAACCATAAGCGTAATTGGCATTGTTAAGAACTTGGGGGTGGACAACACTCCAGGAAAGAAGAAAAAGAGCTTAAGTAACTATGTTTTATAGATAGTAAGGAGCTCACAACATTGCCATACGGAAGTATAACGGACCAACACACAAAACTCTGTGTAACCTTGAACGTTTATAGTCTAGATAATACAGTTAAGTGGATGGCAAAAAAAAAAAAACAATAACAAAGACCCGAGTGACGTCAACTTCATTCTATTAATAAGATGCTCAACGGTCTAGTAGAAGTTAAAACTAAGGACTCCAACAATGATCAACAATAGGATTCAATAGTCTGATGTCCAGCAACGAACAGCTTGGTTCTAAACAAAGAAAATTGGTACTTTTTATTCTTCACGCTGGCTAGAACTTTTCATATGTCATGTGATCAGAATGTATAAAAGTCAAAACATGATCATATTTATAAAGTTTTTCTCCTCTGGATACACTTTTATGCTCGTCGGAAAAATATTTCATAAGGGCGTCCGCCATTGTTGCGATAGTTTAGAGCCAGTTATTAAGTTACTACGCGTCATTACGAGGGAATAGACGTCACGACTGTTGAAGCCTATTCACTTAAATCACCACGCCTCTCGGACAGTCGTCATAATGTAAACAATGACAGTGATTGATAAAAATAGCAAACTACACAGGTTTTACTATCGATGGTATATGTCTAAGTAAAATACCCACTGTATTACACAGAAATCTGTGTCTTAATTTAAACGTTTATAATATGATCGAGAAAATCGTGTGATAACTAGTTACCCATTTGGCGGTAGAAAAACAATAACAATGATCAGAGAAAGGTCGAATTCATTCACTTTATTGTTTATAAACAACCAACTATGTCTGTCTGAGCACGTGTGAAGGTGTGTTACAAATTTCAAGTTTTGATTGGTTAAAAATCAACTCGTTAATTAGCACTGGTTTTTGACTTTTAATTGGTGTAATATTTTTTCACATTGGTCATTTAAATTTTTAGATAACGTAATTAAAAAGTTTATTATGCATGTTTGAGTGAAAAAATTACGACTCTGAAATTTAATGCTTAGAGGGAAATGAATATTCATCTTACTTTTCATATAAAATATATCAGAATAAAGATCATCTTCTCCTTTTTCTATGTAATCACTTTGTATTTATTAAAAGAATTAAAAAAAAAAAACAACTTCAATACACGTTTAATAAACCATTACAAAGTTTGACACTCTCAATAGCCACAAAAGTCTTTGACTGAAAGGCGAAACTAGGTCAAGTGTGGCAGTATGCACACGTGAGCATAGTTGTAGATGTTGCTGCTGACAATGAGGGCAGGGGTAAAGTGGGCTGTATTAAAAGATCGCTTTTGGAACACTTTGCGAGATAAACACAAGGCGTCGGCCACAATACAGAAATGACGTCAATAGAAAAGTGCCAGAAGACATTAGAGAATAAAAAAAAAAATACAACGCTGCACAGTGAGTTATGGGGGCTACGATTCTAGCTCGAGGAATAACAAAGCGAGATGCTGTCAACGGGGCTTGAATCGTAGCCATTGTTAACTTCTAGTCTGGTACTAGAATCGTAGCCATTGTTAACTTCAAGCCTGACACAAGAATCAAAACTGTAGTTAAACTTATAACCTGGCACTGTCCAAAAAATGACGTCAAAAAACAAGTCTTTGGCCACAAAAGAAAACAAATCGTGGGTTGTATTCAGTAGTTCAACCAATGTAATCACTTATTTCCCAGAGGTCTACTCACGACAACTCACTCGGTTTGTGCAGCGTCTAACGAGTTGTCGTGAGTAGTGCTCAAGGAAACAAGTGATTCCATTGGCTGGCCTATTGAATACAACTCACGATTTGTTTTCTTTTGTGGCCAAAGACTTGTCTTTTGACGTCATTTTTTGGTCAGGCTTATAGATAGTTCGAAGATGACGTCACTCAGGTCTTTGTTATTGTTTTTTGCCATCCGCGTTTATGAATGATGCTCACTGAACAGTAATTACCTGACTATAAACGTTCATGGTTACACACAGTTTTGTGTGTTGGTTCGTTATACTTCCGGATGGCAATGTTATGAGCTTCTTAGCCAAGCGCATACTATCTATAAGTTGACGATGACTTCGATTCTCGTGTCAGGCTATAGATAGTATGCAGATGACGTCACTCAGGCCTTTGTTATTGTTTTTGCCATCCGCGTTTGTGAGTTGATCTCACTAAACTGTATTAACCAGACTATAAAAGTTCATGGTTACACAGAGTTTGTGTGTTGGTCCGTTATACTTCCGGATGGCAATGTTGTGAACTCCTTGGCCAAGCGCATTCTATCTATAGATAGAATTAAGTTGACGTCTCTCAGGTCTGTGTTATTGCTTTTTGCCATCCGAATTTATGAGTAATTCTCACTAAACTATATTATCCAGACTATAACAGTTCAAGGTTACACATAGTTTTGTGTGCTGGTCCGTTATGCTTCCGGATGACAATGTTGTGAATTTTTTTTTAGCCAAGCGCATACTATCTATAAGTTAACGATGGCTACGCTCGAACACAGGCCCCTTGTGTGGAAGTGCAATGCTTTATCCAATAGGCCATCTGCCCCTATGGGCTTAAAAGCGTGAAAAAAAATCCCAACGGCAAAATGACGTTCAAATTTAAGCTTTTTAAAAATCGCAATTTCCATGAACTTTGTTCAAAGCACTTTACAAGAGCTCCCAAGCCAACAGCAATACTTATTTATCATAATATAGGACAAAACGGACGCCTATTACAATATATTTTCGCCATTTGCAACATTGGCACTTGTCATGTTCATGTACTCATTTTACACCTGAGTGCGGTGAGAGAATGTGAGAAAAGAGATTTTTCCAAAGACTCAACTTTGCGCCATTCAGAGCGGCACTGGAGCTAGGGCACAACGGTCGAGTCTCATAGCACCGAACTCCAGGACTATATGATGGTGACGATGACTACGATGCTACTAGTGTGCATATGTGTGAGTGTGTATGTCAATATATTGTATTGTTATAAATGTGTAACCAAATGACAAATTGCCACTTTTTTGAGGACAATACAGATATATTATTATTATAAATTACTTAATCTCTTATCGATTATAAACTTTAACTTAGTTGCAATGCCCAATAAATATCCCCATTTAAGATAAATTTCATGTTTATAAGTTATGTGATTTTTCTAGTTTCAAAAACAATTTGCTGAGCCTGTTGTCATTTACGACTCGACTCCGGCCGACGCCATTGTTACTTACTGTGTTTCCCATCCAGTTTCGATATATTATTAATTGCAAGTGATGGCAACATTTATGTTTCATGAGGTTATAATATAGTATCTCTAGTTACGGTTGATGGGTTCGGAGGGGGGGGGGTGTGTGCTCTCCCGATAAAATAAATAGGGGTTGGGGGGGGGGGGGGGTCAGGCGTGACCTTGGTTCAGGGCGCTTCCCCCGATAATAATAAAAAAAATCCTCTCTTTAGGTGCTGTGAAACTGCGGAAATTCTTCCCTTCTCTACACCCTATATTTCTCATCAAACAGCAAATTAAATATTATAGGGAATGAGATTAGCGGAAGAGTAGCGTCCCTTGATTGGACGTCACCCATAGTCTGTGACGTCACCGGCGGAAAAGTTATTAGAGATAGAACGTCATGTTGGTTGTGCGCATGCGTCTCTCGTCCTCGCTTCCGCGAGTACCGAGTTAGATCACCCGCCGCTGCGCTGTTTGGCCTTGAACAAGTCACCTCGCCCAAGCTCAATTTGCGGCGCTGCACTGCGGCTGACGCCTGGGTTATTTCAATCTTCCCCTTGGAATAGACCCTAAAGACAAATTTCCCCTATGGGGTGAAAAAAGTGAATTTTATTATTTTATTTTATTTTATTTGTTCCGACTTCATCTATACCCGAATCAGTGACCTGTGGGTTAGAGCTTTGAGCTTTAAAGAAAATAAGGCGCTTTACAAAGGGTCCTTAACCATAGCAATACGTAACATGCTGAACAAGACTCGACGCATGTTAGGCGATATTACAATTTCTATTTCAACAGAGACAACGCCAAGTACTTATTTTACACCTGAATACGGTGAGAGAATGTGAGTAAAGGGCCTTTTCCAAGGACGGAACTAGACGGCGAATGAGGCTCGAACCGAGAGGACCTTCTGATCCGAAAGGGAGTTTCGTACCACGAGACCACATAGCCTGGTGTGGGGAAGATTTTATGTCACTGATTATTGTGATAGGTTGTTGTTGTCAGTGTTTTGTTATGGTATGACTGTCGTGTCTCGATCAGGCTGTTGTGAGTAATCTTCATGTTGTTTGTTCACTGTCTCCCGCGTAAACGTGACGTCATCGTGTCTCCTATAAAAGCTTGTGACACCCTTCATTCTTCCTCTTGACCACAGCCTTATTCAAAACAGACATACTATTCGCCTTTCGTTGAATCTTCGCCAGATCCGATCCGCCATACTTTTGGTATGTTATAAGAATCAGGCTATACCGGGACGATTCCCGAAGTGCTCTAGAGCATTTTTTAACCGCCCATATATGTCCTCTACATATATGGAGAACGCCCACTTCGGTGGAGACTTTTCTGAACTTTTTCCTTATTTTTTACATCGTGAACGAGATTGGGAAATCCGTTCACGACAATTGGCGCTGCGACTAATTTCCGAACCCTGCCATTTTTAAAGTGTATGGTAGCACTCAGTGCACGGGAATTGACTTCTTCAAGGTAAAGAGTTCTTGTAAACAAATCAGAATTATGAATCTAAAAACTTGTTTCATCTGATTGTGTTGTAAGTATCGCGCCTTGAATTGAGTTCCCCTGGTTTAGTTGTGTTTTTTTCATTGCTTAAACCAGAGAGGAAAGCCGTTTATAGGGGTCGGCAATTATTTTTGAACTGGCGAAATTACGATCTCAGCTCAGCTCAATTTTTTCATCGAGACTTCGAGCTCAACTTTCGTTTATTTTTGCCAATAATATTGTGCAATTGTGATTTCTATTCAACAAAATGGAGCAAAATTGGTGAGTACAATTCAATAATTTTACTTGAAAGTGCATGAGGGCTTAATCAATTCACTTCAAAGAATTAGCCTGGTGAACCATTATTGGGGTCATGGTTTTCACTCCCACACTGATGTCTCAACTAAGATTGGAATTCAACCTGCATGTGAGCTAAATTATTTGCATGTCCACTTAAATACTTTCCAATATTTGACATCAACAATACTATTTCTGTGAATAATATACAAATAATTGGCGCCAAGATTGTTGCTTAACAATCTCACTGTGCTTTTCTAAACAAAAGGTAACAGTAACAGTATCATCTGCCTTTATTTAGATGATCAAAGTCAAAGCTTAGGCAGCCATGTAAAAGTGTTTCTACTCACCAAACACAGAAACTATTTTCCAGCTTTTCACGCTCCTAAACCCCCTATATATTGGATGTTTCTCTGAACTCTTACATCCAGACTCTGTAAACATATCCACTTGCCTTAGACACCTGGTCAGTGTCTAAATAGGATAAGAACCACCTCTAACCCTAACCCATGATTAAACAGTGAAAATAGTGAAATCTATCAGCTGTGGTGTAGGTGTTGTATTCAAGTGAGAAGGGATCTGAGAGTATTCCAAGTTTACAGACTTTATCATTGCTTTAATTGATTTGCATCAACTGGTCTGTCATTTTAACTGAAATAAATAATTATCATATTTCAGTTTAATCCAAAATGGATGCAAAGATAATGATTAATGTCATTACTGCTAAGGACCTTTTAAGGTCATCTCGTATAAGCAAGCCTTTGGCTAAAACCCTGCTTGACATTCGAGCACGTAAAGGTTTACTCACTAAGGAGGATGTGATAGATAAGATCAGTAATGGTGACATGTTAGAACTTTTTGATTTTTTGGTTTCCGAATCGTGCATTTTTGAGAAACCAGGTGAACATGCCCCTGGTACCTCTCGCGACAGTTCCCCAAATAAAATGGATTCGAATGATAATGCGTCTGGTGCTGGAGACAGACGAAGGGAACTGTCTGCGCAGCAGACCCCATCTAAAGCTGCAGGTTCGTATCCTGAACATGACGCTACTAGCAATCCTCAAGAAGGTGCTAGTAGTGTTGCGAACCCGACATTTTGTAACAATGCGAAACGCACCATTCGTAATGCGTGGCACGATCAGCCTACCGAAGACCATTACCCAACATCCTTTTTGGCATCCGACCGCGAGCGGGTTCCTTTCGTTCATGAAGCTAAATTTTGTCAAAATTACATGGACAAGGTGCCTTACTCTGAATGTCCTGAATCTATAACTCACACATTGGACCCACCCTCTCAAGATTTCTCAAACAAGGGTCTCACATCAATGGGCCCGCAAAGAGAGGATTGTGGATATGCAAGACGCAAAGTAAGGCAAACCCGCCGGCTACCACGAAGAAAACCATCTATGAGAAGAACCTTAGAACAGGAGGATGCTCTAATTGAGGCAAGCATGCACAGGGAAAGACGAGGATGGAGGGATGAGACTTGTTACATGCATTCCTACGAGGCCCCACCTGCGGATCGCAATTCCACGGATCATTATGGAGATATGAGCAGTGGAGGCCCACTTATGCCACCCCCGTCCAAGGTACAGCTGCCTAAATCTATCTCTTTCAATGGGACAAAAAGATGGGATACGTTTGAATATAATTTTCAGAACTTTCTGAATTATCATAATATTCAACATCTCCGTGACCAACTATTTTTCCTGGGCCTAGCCCTGGAAGGAAAAGCAGCGGATTATCTCTCACGGATCCATCAGTCGATAGTCTTTACAGACATACGAGATGCATATGACACCCTGAGAAATCGATTTGGTGATCAGCAGCTACAACATGCAACTCTGATACAATTCAACAGCACTACGCAGGCTGAAAAAGATGTCTTAGACTATGTTGACAAGCTATGGGAGTTGGCACTGCAGGCATTTCCTGGACAGTCCCCCCGCAATTTAGAGTCTCAAGTGGTAGCCCATTTTATAACAGGACTATATGACGTGAAGGCAGCCCAATATATTGCATGTCAGGAGTGCACCACGATGGACCAAGCCCTGAGAACATATAAGCTTTTTAAAAATTATCAGCAAGTTGGTTGGCGTGCACGAAAGGATAGACCAAGTACCGGCAACACCGTGCGGTTCAGAGAGCCCTCTATCCAAGCGGTGAATGTATACGATGAAGAATCTGGGTCAGAATCTGAGGAATTGGAAGACTATAGCCAACTTAGAGCAGTGACTCGCAACACGAGCATTAAGACAGCTGGTGTACAGCAGAAGACTGAGATGAGTGTTGAGGCAATGTTCAAAAAGATGTTATCATTGCATGAGCAGACCCAAAGTAAATTAGACACTCTCATTACACTCCAAAGTCAAGTCTTGGAGGTTATGCAAAGAGGCGCTCGACGTGCCCAGCCAAGATCCCGCTCCAATTCCCCATCATCAAGTGCCTGTTTTTCATGTGGAGGTCAAGACCACTATGCTAGAGACTGCTCCATGAAAGGTCGCCCAAAGGAACACAAGGCGCCAAACGGGCAGGGATCAGTTTGAGCCTGTAATTGATCCCAGTTCAAGCAAGGGCAATTAAAGAGGACCCAGTTTTCGAGGCACAACACAGATATAAGACTATGAGCAATTGGTGCTCCTACTCTTCTGACTGTACTAATTTTATGAAACATTTAAGAAACTGAGAAAAACCTTGCCCAGCAGACCAACAACGGAAGCCACAATGAATATCGGTCTAGCCAAGATCCAGAACAGATTGTAAAACCTTATTTTGAGGAAGAATGTATCTGTATTGCAAGGTTACAGTCAGAATCTGCCCTTAAAGTACAATGTACAATTGAAAACGTCCCTGTACAAGCAGTGGAGGATACCGCAGCAGATGTTACCATCATCTCTGAAAACACCCATAATAAAATCCTACCCACCCCCACTTGTACGAAGTCCATGAAGATGTTTGCAGCAGGTAAAGATCAAAGCTTCTCTGCAAAATTAGTGGGACCACTACACTTGCGATTGGGAGAGATTCATCTGCTAACTCATATCTATGTTGCTCCCATTTTCGACCCAATGCTATTAGAAATAGACCTGCTGAGGCAATTAAAGGCAAAGATTGATGTGGAAAAACAATTATTTTGTCAAAATCAAATTATTCCTCTTGCAACAAATTCAACTGAAAATGTAAGTCCCAAGTGTGACATGGCACAAACAGGTTTACCAGTGGATGATGGAAACCGAACAGCTATCAAGATTGCCATTCCCCACAAATTGATCATACCAGCCCAGTCAAAAGAAATCACTAATGTTGAATTAGACTATCTGCCCAATTCACCATTTATGTACCTGGAACCATATAGAAATCTGCCAATTTCTGTGGGCCATACGCTGCACGTAACCAAACCACTTGTTACAGTGTGCTTAATCAACACAGGTGATGAATGCTTCCTCAAAAAGGGGGACGGAAATAGGACAACTGCTTCCCCTGGAAGCAAGAGATATAATTGAGGATGACGAAGATGACTGGCTGAATTTAACAGAAGTGGACGAACTCAGCAACCCCACGACAAAAACGGAGGGGGAATGCTCCATATCAAGCACTTCCTGCCAGCCGATCCAACTACCAGACAAACTTATAGATCTCTGGCAGAGAGTTACGTCCATTCTGGGAGATGAGACTAGGTAAAGTTGAACAATTCCTGTGGGAATATCAAGCAATACAACACCACATTGATACAGGAGATGCAAAGCCAATTAAACTAGGCTTGCGACGTACCCCCGTTCACTTTACCAAAGAAGAAGATGAAATGTTAGACAAGATGCTTAAAGCAGGGGTAATACAACCCTCAACCTGGAGCTGGGCTGCTGCAACGGCACTATTGGTACGGAAGACAGATCTGTTTGTGCATCCAATTTGGCTTATTGGTAGATCCCCAGTTCATGAAGATTTCTAGCACAAAGCAGCTTTCCGTACATACCAAGGACGCTTGAGTTTAATAAACTCCCCTTAAACTGTTCAATAACCCTAGGACATATTCTAGAATAATCAAGTGCTGAGAGGGTTAAACCAGAAAAGGATACTAGACTTCCTCGATGATACCCTTGTCCTTGGAAAATATTTTGACGATCGTCTTTCAAACTTAAAACATCTCAGCTCCATGCCCAACATCAAGACTGGTGGACGCTGCACAATAATATTATACAATAAGCCAGAATCTCTTCTTACTTCACAATGTTCACTTTGGACGAATGAAGTGATGGAGAATAAACCTGCTGAAATTGCCACTTCAAGAGATTTTGAAATTGTGTGTAAGCATATCCAGTACATGACATCAAGAAGCATGAAATAGCAAATAGAGTGAGATCACGTCATATATATCTTCTTGCCACCCTCAAGTGATGTCAATGTGTTACTTAAGGCTGCTCACTGTGGTTAAAATATAAAAGTAAATATGAGAGGCTAGGACCTAACAACTCTAATCCATTTGGGATACCCACGACATAAGTTGAGAATGGCATTCTATGGCCCTCAACAAAGATGCAAAATAAACTCTCACAAATCAGACCACTTCAATCACCACCACAGTGTAAGTAATGACATGAGCAGCAGTTAAGAATTCTTATTCAGGTCAATTATTTCCTTGATAATAATTTCAAATCAAGGAATAAACTAGACATGGCATGGGTAGCCTCCTTACAGGCACAAGACCTGAACCACCGCTCTCTGACTAGTGAAAAATGGTCAAGAAGAGCGAGAAAAAAAAAATGGTGACATTATGAAGCTACATACCTAGGAAGAATATGTATTACTAATTGCTTCCGTCATCTGTAGTGCAGTCAATGATAGATAGATTTTACAACAAAGGATGTGAGCTTATGCCTAAACCCATAAAGGAAGAGGGGTAATTATTGGCGAAATGTTAAAAATTATGTTTAAAGCAAGCTCACAAGACTGCAAGGAAACCATTGAAGACAGAGTTGAAAAGATGAAATTCGACTATGGAATTAGAAGAGGCAACAAAGTGCACTTCGAAGACAAAAAAAAAAAAAAAATAATAATAATAATAATTTATAACTGAATGCAATCCTGATCAGTCCTGCCAGCATCATTGCAGATTTCGTCTTCGGTGCAGTGTTATGTGTAAAAAACAGACACACTTTAAGAAGAAAGGTCAATCAAGAAGCCTCCAACTCTATCATGACTCATATCTGTTGCTATGTACAAAAAGACAAACCCCAGACCATGGAAAGAAACAACAAAGTATGTATGACTGTCTGGAGCAACATCACAGTCTGTATCAACTAAGCAGAATAGCAACGAGTCGATGCCACCACTGTCAACATGGCAGTGACAGTGATGAAGGGGTTCAATTCCAAAGAAAATGCCAGAGAAGCTCAGCCTGGTGATACTAGACTGGAACCAAAGGCTGAAGGAGAAGGGGTAGAGGTGACACTTTCACCTCCCCATCAAAGGGTAGAGGTTTCACCTCCCCACTAAGAAACTTCTCACATCATGATGACTCAAGGGCACAAGGGACTACTAGAGACACCAGGAGCAGACACCATGCACAGGGAGCCTGATGATACCCCAAGCAATCACAGGTTTGATGACAGCTAAAAAAGTGCCCTGAAACCAAGACCTGATGATACCAGGGTTGGAACCCCTCGGAACCACAGGCTTGATGATACCTGGTGTAAGCCCCCCTGAACCCAGAGACCTGATGATACCAGGGATGGTACCCCTCGGAATCACAGGCGAGGAAGGGAGAGAGCTACCCAGAGGCCCATCTGATAATGGCTCTAGAACCCGACCCAACCTGATGGAACCAGAATAAGCCAAGATGTGAGAAAGAGCCCATGAGGGTACCACGACGACCATGTGGGCCAGGAAATCATGGTAGTGGTACCCCTATGAACTGATAACATGAACACATGGGTGATCACCTCAAGCAGGAGAGGGAGGGAATTATGGCTATACATCAGCAGGCATAAGCTTCAAAATGATGATGGATACCACCTTGTGACAGGACCTGTATTATAGACATTAACATGAATTGGTAACTGACATGGTTCCAACTATGCTTGTTTTATTTCTGACATTATCCTTGGTCATTGTCATCTTGTCAATTAATTACTAAAGAGATTCCCTGGCCTGCTAGCAATAATGTAAATACTAAATAAGCTCTATTTTCAGCTGCATTGTTTTAGAGAAAAAAAATGGGATATATATATATCCAGCCATTTACAAGTGCAGCAAACAACCACTGATATTGCCTTACAATTTTGATTGCTTATATCCCCAATGAAATTTAAAATATTGCATCCTTCCTAACAAGTTATCTTTTATAAATTTTGGTCCAACTTTCATAAGTACTATGTTCTGATATAGATATTTTAAGTAATGTTTTGGGACCCGACAAACTTATGCAAACATGAGATCTTCCCACTTTTAATCTATATCGGGTATAACTTCAGGAGGGAAAGCATTTTAGGAGGGGGAGGAATGTGGGGAAGATTTTATGTCACTGATTATTGTGATAGGTTGTTGTTGTCAGTGTTTTGTTATGGTATGACTGTCGTGTCTCGATCAGGCTGTTGTGAGTAATCTTCATGTTGTTTGTTCATTGTCTCCCGCGTAAACGTGACGTCATCGTGTCTCCTATAAAAGCTTGTGACACCCTTCATTCTTCCTCTTGACCACAGCCTTATTCAAAACAGACATACTATTCGCCTTTCGTTGAATCTTCGCCAGATCCGATCCGCCATACTTTTGGTATGTTATAAGAATCAGGCTATACCGGGACGATTCCCGAAGTGCTCTAGAGCATTTTTTAACCGCCCATATATGTCCTCTACATATATGGAGAACGCCCACTTCGGTGGAGACTTTTTCTGAACTTTTTCCTTATTTTTTACATCGTGAACGAGATTGGGAAATCCGTTCACGACACTGGTATCAAACCACAAGAGAATAAAACAAAACAGTTTAACAAGGATTTTTGAAATTTTTCAAATAATTCAAAACTGACCTTTGGTAGAATGAAAGGCTTTGGGCACGGAACAGACAGGGAGAAATTTCGGTAATCCATTTCTTTGAACTAATTTACAACCCGTGCGTTTTGCCTCCTGGGTCAGCACGACACGTAACACTTGGGGCAGAGAAACCGACTTGGCAACGAGTTTCCACATCTCCAAATATTTGATGTGTTAATCCAAAGATATCGTGTTTTAAAAAATTGATAAATTTCTAATACTAAAAATCTAAAACAGTTCCTCTTTCTGTGAATATAAATCACACACAACACATCGGAATCTTTGAAGAATCGGAAAGACTCACAACACGGAACTTAGTATGGAAAAAAGGCCGATTGAAAATAAAATGATTTTACTTTTATTATGATTTCAATAACACGCGCTTGTTTTGCTATCAAGTAGCTACTTTTAGCTTGTAATTATAAAAGTGAGTTTTGTTCATACAATTTAACTTATCGCCGTTGTTGTTTGATTTGATGGATTTTAATTTTTTTCCTTTTATTATTCCTTTTAGTGTTCTTTTCAAGCCGGTTTCTCTCAACTCCACTCGCCCTTGACTCGCGCGTTGCATCTGCCGTGAGCGCGTAAAAAGGCCGGTACAGTTGACAATCGGAACGTTTATACAGTGGGTGGCCGACAAGCTTAGCGACCCGTGTGTGGGGCGAAAGGCGAGGCAAAGTCGATATCTATCCTTCGGGGCGAATTTTTAATTCAGAAAAGTGAGTGGAGCAGGCACTTATGTTGGTAACAACAAGATATGAAGTGAGTAGAAAAGTGTCAGAAGACAATAGAGAATAAAAAATTTTTTCGCGGCGGTGGTGGGGTTTGAACCTGCGACCTTATTGGTACGACAACTCCGCCTGGCAGGTGAGAGCGTGGCTCTACCGTGTGAGCTATCCACGAACACAAAAATATTCGTTTCAAACCCAAAGTCATTTCTAGATCCCTCTCTCACCCACTTCTTAAGATCGCCGATTCGTTCACCACCATCGCGAAGTAATTTTGACCAGCAGTTAAGCTTAATAGCCAATATTCTCATCACAAACATATAACATAGAAACGATTGAGACATGGAGTATGCTCCGGTGTATGGGGTGAATTTTTAATTCAGAAAAGTGAGTGGAGCAGGCACTTATGTTGGTAACAACAAGATATGAAGTGAGTAGAAAAGTGCCAGAAGACAATAGAGAATAAATTTTTTTTTCGCGGCGGTGGTGGGGTTTGAACCTGCGACCTTATTGGTACGACAACTCCGCCTGGCAGGTGAGAGCGTGGCTCTACCGTGTGAGCTATCCACGAACACAAAAATATTCGTTTCAAACCCAAAGTCATTTCTAGATCCCTCTCTCACCCACTTCTTGAGATCGCCGGTTCGTTCACCACCATCGCGAAGTAATTTTGACCAGCAGTTAAGCTTAATAGCCAATATTCTCATCACAAACATATAACATAGAAACGATTGAGACATGGAGTATGCTCCGGTGTATGGGGTGAATTTTTAATTCAGAAAAGTGAGTGGAGCAGGCACTTATGTTGGTAACAACAAGATATGAAGTGAGTAGAAAAGTGTCAGAAGACAATAGAGAATATTGTCTTCTGGCACTTTTCTACTCACTTCATATCTTGTTGTTACCAACATAAGTGCCTGCTCCACTCACTTTTCTGAATTAAAAATTCACCCCATACACCGGAGCATACTCCATGTCTCAATCGTTTCTATGTTATATGTTTGTGATGAGAATATTGGCTATTAAGCTTAACTGCTGGTCAAAATTACTTCGCGATGGTGGTGAACGAATCGGCGATCTCAAGAAGTGGGTGAGAGAGGGATCTAGAAATGACTTTGGGTTTGAAACGAATATTTTTGTGTTCGTGGATAGCTCACACGGTAGAGCCACGCTCTCACCTGCCAGGCGGAGTTGTCGTACCAATAAGGTCGCAGGTTCAAACCCCACCACCGCCGCGAAAAATTTTTTTATTCTCTATTGTCTTCTGGCACTTTTCTACTCACTTCATATCTTGTTGTTACCAACATAAGTGCCTGCTCCACTCACTTTTCTGAATTAAAAATTCACCCCATACACCGGAGCATACTCCATGTCAATCGTTTCTATGTTATATGTTTGTGATGAAATATTGGCTATTAAGCTTAACTGCTGGTCAAAATTACTTCGCGATGGTGGTGAACGAATCGGCGATCTCAAGAAGTGGGTGAGAGAGGATCTAGAAATGACTTTGGGTTTGAAACGAATATTTTTGTGTTCGTGGATAGCTCACACGGTAGAGCCACGCTCTCACCTGCCAGGCGGAGTTGTCGTACCAATAAGGTCGCAGGTTCAAACCCACCACCGCCGCGAAAAATTTTTTATCTCTATTGCTTCTGGCACTTTTCTACTCACTTCATATCTTGTTGTTACCAACATAAGTGCCGCCACATTTGAATTAAATCCCAACACGAGATATTTTTTTTCGTTTGTTTGATGGAATATTGGTTAGCAACTGTGGCATTACGCGTGGTGTGAGAATCGCGACCAAAATGTAAAGGATCTAGAATACTTTGGGTTTGAAACGAATATTTTGGGTTGTGATAGCTCACACTAACAGCTTACTGCAGGCGGAGTGTTACCAATAAGGGCAGGTCAACCAAGCGGAAAAAATTTTACTATATTGTCTTCTGGCACTTTTTACTCACTTCATATTTGTTGTTACCAACATAAGTGCCTGCTCCACTCACTTTTCTGAATTAAAAATTCACCCATACACCGGAGCATACTCCATGTCTCAATCGTTCTATGTTATATGTTTGTGATGAGAATATTGGCTATTAAGCTTAATGCTGGTCAAATTCTTCGCGATGGTGGTGAACGAATCGGCGATCTCAAGAAGTGGTGAAGAGGATCTAGAAATGACTTTGGTTTGAAACGAATATTTTTGTGTTCGTGGATAGCTCCACGTAGGCCACGCTCTCACCTGCCAGCGGAGTTGTCGTACCAATAAGGTCGCAGGTTCAACCCACACGCCGCGAAAAATTTTTATTCTCTATTGTCTTCTGGCACTTTTCTACTCACTTCATATCTTGTTGTTACCAACATAAGTGCCTGCTCCACTCACTTTCTGAATTAAAATTCACCCCATACACCGGAGCATACTCCATGTTCAATCGTTTCTATGTTATATGTTTGTGATGAGAATATTGGCTATTAAGCTTAACTGCTGGTCAAAATTACTTCGCGATGGTGGTGAACGAATCGGCGATCTCAAGAAGTGGGTGAGAGAGGATCTAGAAATGACTTTGGTTTGAAACGAATATTTTTGTGTTCGTGGATAGCTCACACGGTAGAGCCACGCTCTCACCTGCAGGCGGAGTTGTCGTACCAATAGGTCGCAGGTTCAAACCCACACCGCGCGAAAATTTTTATTCTCTATTGTCTTCTGGCACTTTTCTACTCACTTCATATCTGTTGTTACCAACATAAGTGCCTGCTCCACTCACTTTTCTGAATTAAAATTCACCCCATACACCGAGCATACTCCATGTCTCAATCGTTCTATGTTATATGTTTGTGATGAGAATATTGGCTATTAAGCTTAACTGCTGGTCAAAATTACTTCGCGATGGTGGTGAACGAATCGGCGATCTCAAGAAGTGGGTGAGAGAGGATCTAGAAATGACTTTGGGTTTGAACGAATATTTTTGGGTTCGTGGATAGCTCACACGGTAGAGCCACGCTCTCACTGCCAGGCGGAGTTGTCGTACCATAGGTCGCAGGTTCAAACCCACCACCGCCGCGAAAAAATTTTTTATTCTCTATTGTCTTCTGGCACTTTTCTACTCACTTCATATCTTGTTGTTACCAACATAAGTGCCTGCTCCACTCACTTTTCTGAATTAAAAATTCACCCCATACACCGGGCATACTCCATGTCTCAATCGTTTCTATGTTATATGTTTGTGATGAGAATATTGGCTATTAAGCTTAACTGCTGGTCAAAATTACTTCGCGATGGTGGTGAACGAATCGGCGATCTCAAGAAGTGGGTGAGAGAGGGATCTAGAAATGACTTTGGGTTTGAAACGAATATTTTTGTGTTCGTGGATAGCTCACACGGTAGAGCCACGCTCTCACCTGCCAGGCGGAGTTGTCGTACCAATAAGGTCGCAGGTTCAAACCCCACCACCGCCGCGAAAAAATTTTTTATTCTCTATTGTCTTCTGGCACTTTTCTACTCACTTCATATCTTGTTGTTACCAACATAAGTGCCTGCTCCACTCACTTTTCTGAATTAAAAATTCACCCCATACACCGGAGCATACTCCATGTCTCAATCGTTTCTATGTTATATGTTTGTGATGAGAATATTGGCTATTAAGCTTAACTGCTGGTCAAAATTACTTCGCGATGGTGGTGAACGAATCGGCGATCTCAAGAAGTGGGTGAGAGAGGGATCTAGAAATGACTTTGGGTTTGAAACGAATATTTTTGTGTTCGTGGATAGCTCACACGGTAGAGCCACGCTCTCACCTGCCAGGCGGATTTGTCGTACCAATAAGGTCGCAGGTTCAAACCCCACCACCGCCGCGAAAATTTTTTTTATTCTCTATTGTCTTCTGGCACTTTTCTACTCACTTCATATCTTGTTGTATCCTTCGGGGCGTAATCTATCGGAAAATAGTCAGTACGAAACGGGATTAGTTAGTAGATACTTGTTATGGAATACGAATCAAGGTCAAATTATAGTCTAAACCAGGCGAGACTTTTGGAGGTGTGTGCATGTGTGTGTGTGTGTGGGGGGGGGGGGGGGGGGGATTGTTGTCACTTCTTTGTGGGTAGAATGAACTCCTGTTCACAGGCAACGGACCACAGCCAACATAAAAAAGATCATTTTTGGGATATAGAAAGAACGAAAATGACGTCACTCGGCTCTTTTTTAATGATTTTAGCCAGCCATTGTTATGACTAGTTCTCATTTTAAAGTGTATTAATCAGACGAAAAAATTGAGCGTTTATAAAACGCAATATACACGAAACGTGCTCAAAGCGCTTTACAGGGGGTCCCTAGCCAACAGTAACAATTAACATGTAGGAGGGGACATGACGCGTGTTAGGCGATACTATACTTTTTTCGGACAAAGAAAACGCTGTTAACGGCAAGGTACTCATTTTACACCTCAGTACGGTGAGAGAAAGTGAGAAAAAAAGCCTTCTCCAACTATGCGCCGAGCGAGGCTCGAACCCAGGACCTTCCGATCCGAAAACGAGTGTCATACCAATAGACTACAAAGCCGCACTACAATGGTATAGATAGTTCGAAGATGACGTCACTCAGGTCTTTGTTATTGTTTTTTTCCACCCGCGTTTATGAGTAATTCTCACTAAACTGTAATAACCAGACTATAAACGATCAAGGTTAAACACAGTTTTGTGTTGGCCAGTTATACTTCCGGATGGCAATGTTGTGAGCTTCTTAGCAAAGTGCATACTCTCTATATCCGGTTGGTGGATGTTGTCAGTTTAAAATAAAATTACTAATCGCGAAGCACCAATAGCTGTTTTTTTCCAAACAATAGATAGTATGCGCTTGGCTAAGAAGCTCACAACATTGCCATCCGGAAGTATAACGGACCAATATACAAAACTATGTGTAACCTTGAAAGTTTATAGATGGTATGCACTTGGCTAAGAAGCGCACAACATTGCCACCCGGAAGTATAACGGACCAATATACAAAATAATGTGTAACCTTGAAAGTTTATAGATGGTATGCACTTGGCTAAGAAGCTCACAACATTGCCATCCGGAAGTATAACGGACCAACACATAAAACTATGTGTAACCTTGAAAGTTTATAGTCTGGTTAATACAGTTTAGTGAGAATTACTCATAAACGCGGATAGCAAAAAGCAATAACAAAGACCTGAGTGACGTCAACATTATTCTATCTATAAAAGGTCGGTTCTTATGAGCGTTTCTCTCGTTTCTGACTTGGTAGAATTTTGCCTAGAAGTGGGACGTTGTAAGGACGTTGATTAATTCGGTTATTTTGTGCCGGAAGCATCAAGTTCTCTAGTACATAATGGCAGGTAAGATACCAGTCTTCATACTCTTCAACGCAAAACATTTCCAGAGTGGAAATTAGCAGCACATTCGGTACAGATAGATTTCATTCCGTTTCATATTTGAACTTAATGTTGCCATTGACACATGATGAATCAAGTCACGTGATAATGACTGACATCAACTGTCAATTCTATATTTAGGTCAAAAAATCTCTAACAAATTGAACCAAAAACAAACAAATAAAGAAAACAAAATTGTGCCCTGATGAATCACATTATTTCAGTCAGTCAGCAGAATAAATTTTGTCTTCATTCTACATTATAATCGACGTGTATTTATTTGCAGGTCTGATAACCGAATTCCTTATGGGCTCATTGTTGTAATCTAAAAAAAAAATGACGCAAAATATTGTCCATTACAACAATGTTAAACTAGGCCCATAAATAGGTTCGGATATCAGACCTGCATACTATATGTACACGTCGATTCTAATCCATTTTCTAATCCATTTTTTTTTTGTTCTTTGAAGCGATCCTTTCGACTTCGTTGACTCGCAACTTGCGAGCCAGATTAGATTCTAGTAGTTGTTTTTGAAAAATTTTAGTTTTGACTCACTAAAACGTGAATATTGGACAATTTATACATTTCTTAGTTTTTAAAAGCCAGTGTCAATAGCAACAGAATACTTTTTGCCTCTTTTTCGTAACCGACGTGTTTTCCTTCCGAATCGAAGCTCTCTCAATCTCACAATAGCTGCTATCTTGTCGACCCCATGATGTATCCAAGTAACTAATCAGAAACTAACGATAAAGTCCAACCCAAGCTAGGGACTAAAACTTAGCAAAACTTAGTCCGAAGTTGCCTTGATTTTAGTCTGGGACCTGCAAGGTCAGCTAACATAAAAAGCGATATTTCAAGTAATTGACTAAAGTCTGCTGTGTTCTTTTGAACACAAAAGAACACAGCAGAACACAGCACAGACCAATGGGAGAGGAAATAGGAAGAAGACGATGGAGGTGAATTGGACACACCCTTAGAAAGAATGACTCCACTATAACAAATAAAGTATTGGACTGAAACCTTCAGGGCAGAAGACCAAGGAAAAGGCCATGGGGAACATGGAGAAGAATTAAAGAAGCTGATATACAGATAGGTGATAAGACATGGAACGAGATTTCAAAAAAAAGTTAGCTCAGGATAGAGAAGGATGGAAACTGTTTGTGGCCTATACCCTGACCCAGGGTGAAAAAGGCAATGATGATGATGATGATGATGGTGATGATGATGATGACGACGACGACGAAAGTCAGAGACTAAAGGCTAGTCCGTCTTCATAAAAACGGGCCCAGATGAATTCAAAGACAGGGTTCATAGATATTAGTTGGAGATTATACAATTAAAACACTCTTGCTTTTTGGAATCCCGGACGTTTTCCCAACCGCTGCACGAGCTTGCGAGTTCGAATTCCAAAACGCATAGGTGTAAGAAACCTTTATTCTACCAATCAATCGACTCTTATTTCGTCATATTTGAATAAAAGACATATTCAAAAACACTTAAATGATACTTCTTTTAAAAAGAATCCGATTTTTATAAGTGAAATTCAACGTTTGGTAATCTGACGTCACAAATTATTATTTTAAACAGGATATTATTACGCGCTACTTTTTAGGGAAAGGGGTTTAATAATATTATACGATTATTATACGCTTGCTTTTTGGAATTCCGGACGAGCTTGCGAGTGCACATTGGAAACAAACTTCGAATTGTAAACCGAATGTCAAATTGCTAATTTTCTTTTTGACAATAAAGATTATGTTATTAGTATATTATTGTTACGTGTAGAAAAATAATTTCTTTCTTCCTAGCAGTGTTGGGGTAGCAGGGTCAATTTTGATCTGGCTGAAAGCACTTTAAGATAGATTTGTGTTTCTGACATTCACTTTTCTCATATCAATGCTACAATAATTTTCCCAGTAGACCATACATAAAATAGAATAAAAATAAATAAATAATAAAATTCCCTTTATTCATCCCATAGGGGAAATTTGTCTCTAGTGTCTATTCCAAGGGACGACTGCAATAACCCAGGCGTCAGCCTCAGTATAGCAAATTGAGCTCGGGCAAGGTGGCTTGCTCAAGGACACACAGCGCAGCGGCGGGGGGATTGAAGTCGGTACCTTTCGGGTACAAAGCAAAGACCGTAGCGCTGAGTCACGCTGCCCATGGAAACTAAATTCAATTGTATTTAATCAACACAAGTAATCAATTTGTATAGCTTGTTTGTTTGCAGGAGTTCAGCTCGGTGATTGAAGTTTAAACGGATAGTAATTACCGTTTACAGGAGAATAGTGAAGAATTATTGATGTATTATCGATGAGGACTAAACCAATATATCGATTTCCTCGATTTTCTGTCCAGTCACGATTCAGTTCTTACCGACGTGTACATACACGCAGGTCTGGCATCATAACCCCCTTATGGCCCTAGTTTAATATTGTTGTAATAGACAATATTTTTGGTCATTAAAAAAAAAAAATTGCAATACAACAATGAGTCCATAAGGAATTGGGTTATCAGACCTGCAAATAAGTGCACGTCGGCTCTTACTTTGGAGTCGCGGCGTGAAGGGCCAATCAGTCGTACAAGTACAAAACGATTTTTTGCGGTTTAAAGTTGACCCAGCATCCCATATTATATCGGAGAGAACCGTTTGATAAAAATAGATATTACACGATTTTATATTGTGCGGTTATGTGGTCTCGTGGTATGACACTCGCCTTCGGATCGGAAGGACTGGTTTTGAGCCTCGCTCGGCGCACAGTTGAGTCCTTGGAAAAGGCTCTTTATTCACATTCTCTCACCGTACTCAGGTGTACAATGAGTAACTGGCCCTTAACATCGGAGTTGTCTCTGTCCGAAAAAGAATTTAATATCGCCTAACAGGCGCCAATGTCTTGTCCAACATGCTAAATATTGCTGTTGGCTAGAGACCCTTTGTAAAGAGTTTGAGCATGTTATGTAGTGGATATTGCGCTATATAACTGCTCAGATTTATGCTCTAGTTTATCGTCCCAAAAGGGTATTATTATATTGGATGGAGTGAACCGTTTGACAAAAAAAAAAAAATAACAAAAAAAAAAAAATAAATAAATAAATAAATAAATTATTACACGATTCTTGATAACGGGAGTTGGTTGTATTGACCCAAGGGTCAACGAGGTCTTTCATACAGCGAGATCCAAAATAATAACTTGGGCTTTAATATAGAACAATATCCACTAAACGTTCTCAAAGCGCTTTACAAAGGGTCCCTGACTAACAGCAACGCGTATAATGTAGAACGAGACATGACGACGCCTGTGAGACGATATGACAATTTTTTTAGACAGAGACAACGCTGTTAACGGCCAGATATTCATTTTACACCTGAGTACGGTGTGAGAATGTGAGTAAAGAGCTTTTTCCAAGGGACTCAACTAAGCGCCGAGCGAGGCTCGTTTCCAGGACCTTCCGATAACGAAAGCGAGTGTCTTACCACAAGACCACATAGGCCGCAATTGAATCGAACGCTCAGGTCTTAGCTACGCATCATTGATTTCCTTTGGTGTTGGTCAATACGTGGTCAATAATCTCCAGTCACGGTCCATAATTCACGTCATAGTGGTCACTAGTGGCCATTAATAGAACATGAGAATGTCGATATTTCCATTGGGGAAAAAGGATCAGGATTCCTGGTTCTCATGCCATTAAGATTGTGGTGGTTCCAGTCAGCTGGGGGAGATTCCATGAACTGAAATCTTGATCTGGCTTAATAGTCATTGCAAAAAGACCATTAAACGAGTGTTTTTAAGATGATGATGATGATGATGATGATGATGATAAATATATAAATAAATTCCCTTTATTCATCCCATAGGGGAAATTTGTCTCTAGGGTCTATTCCAAGGGAAGACTGTAATAACCCAAGCGTCAGCCGCAGTGCAGCGCCGCAAATTGAGCTAGGGCGAGGTGACTTGCTCATGGCCACACAGCGCAGCGGCGGGTGATCGAACTCGGTGCCTTTCGGGTACGAAGCAAAGACCGTACCGCTGAGCCATGCTGTCCCCCATGATGATGATAATGATGATGATGGTGGTGGTGGTGGTGGTGGTGATGGTGAAGATGATGATGATAACGATGTGATGATGACGACGACGATATATCGAAAATCTGTAAAAAAAAATTTCGATAAACGTGCTTGTCACGAAAAAGTTCTTCGTTTCTCCATTGTTTTTCATTGTTTCTTGATTTTGTGTTGATTTTTTGGCTCCATTATTATAAGTCGAAAATAACAAGAAATGGAGAAATGATTCTCTGTGTGTGTCCGATTTTGGCAATGCACGTGGCCATCCGGCAGCCCTGGTAAACAGCGAGCATAATATATATATGTATATATGTATATATATGTATATATATATATATATATATATGTATAGTATATGTATTATGTATATGTATATGTTATATATATATGTATATGTATATGTATATGTATATGTATATGTATATGTAATATTATATGTATATGTATATGTATATATATATATATATGTATATGTATATATATATATATATGTATATGTATATATATATGTATATATATATATATGTATATATATATATATATGTATATATATATATGTATATATATATATATGTATATATATATATATATATGTATATATATATATGTATGTATATATAATATGTATATATATATATATATGTATATATATATATATGTATATATATATGTATGTATATATGTATATATGTATATATATATATATCGATATGGCGTTTTGATATCAAAATTTGATTCGATATGTCATTCATATTGATATATCTATTTTTCGATACCATGTGCCCAACAATAGTTACAGGTAGTTATTTGCATGGCTTGTCACCAAGTCAGAGCAGTATCTCAAAATATTACTCATCACATTATTGACTTGATTGTGCCATCATGAGGCAGCAGAGATGTGCTTTCTTAGACGGATGTTAAGAATCAGAGAAGAAAACTAAAGAAGAAGTATTAGAGCAAGCTGAAACTAAAAGGTTACTAATTCGTACAATAATAAAAAGACAAATGCAATTTTTAGGGCACCTAAATCGACATAAATGTATTGAACATCTTGCTCTCACATGAAATATAGAAGGTAAAAAGAGTAAAGGCAGACCAAGAAAAACATATTTGAATAGTTTGAACAGCTGGGTGACAAGGACAGAGAACAGTAATATTAGTTTTCTGAGGTTATCTGATCAGAGAGATGCATGGCGTACCATGATCACCGATGTCTGGCACATACTTGGTACCTGAAGAGAGAAGAGAGATTAATGACTTACCAAAATAACAGTTTATCAAAATATAGATTGTTTGCAGATGACACTAAAATTTATAATGAATCTGATCAGCATGTATTCATTCGGAATGATATTAATTCTCTATTTAAATGGTCAAGGAAGTGGCAAATAAAATTTCACTCTCTCCTTACCGGCCATTTTCCAGATTTTTCCCCAAACTTCACACCCAACCTATACAAAAATAGATTTATTTCACTTAAATACAAAAGCTGTTAGTTCTTGCTATACATATTTCTTTCTGCTAAACGAGCTCATGGACACAGTGTTATGTACTTTAACTACAGAAAACATTTTTGTTAAAATATTATTATGATGTACAAAAGAAATCAGAATGAGAAAAATATTGGCTGCATCGTAACGAATGGGACGATTTTCCTATGGGTGGGGGGGGGGGGGGGGGGGGGGGTTAATATCAACAAGGTAAGGCATGTTGGAAAGAAAAATCCTCATCACATCTATATGGAATGAGATTAGCGGAAGAGCCACGTCCCTTGATTGGGCGTCACCTTACAGAGAGAACGTCAATTTGGTTTTGCGCATGCGTCTCTCTCGTCATCGCTTTCGGTGAAGTGTCTCAAGCCGCTTTCACCGGAAGCGAGGACGCGAGATGCATGCGCACAACCAACTTGACGTTCTCTCTCTAATACCTTTTCCGCCTGTGACGTCCAATCAAGGGACGCTACTCTTCCGCTAATCTCATTCCCTATTACTCAGATAAGTCTAATTCAAAATATTTGCCTGATACAAATTTTGAAAGGGATTTTGGTGTTGTTTTTGACCCACCTTTGAACTTCGATGTGCATATTAATGAGTTTACAACTAAAGCTAATCGCATGTTGGGAATCATATACAGGAGTTTTACTTATTTGTATAATAACATGCTTCTTTCGTTATTTAAAACTATCATAAGACTTGCTCTTGAATACGGGAACAATGTTTGGATCAAATAGATCAAAGGCAGTCAATAGGCCTTGAAAATATTCAAAGACGAGCAACTAGATTGCTTCCTGTGATTGAGAACATGTCATATGACGAACGTTTAGCATTCCTCGACCTACCTATTCTCAATTACAGAAGAATTAGAGGAGACTTAATTCAGCTTTACGAGATAATACATAATATAAATCATATAAATCCATCAATTTTGTTTACATTTTCCAAGATTTTATATACCAGAGGCGACAAATATTAAAAAAAGATATTCCAAGATTTCAGACCAAAATAGACAAGAACTCATTTATTATACGTATAGTGAAAACATACAATAGTTCTTTGAATCAATTTAAAATCTTTGTTGATAGGGAGTTACAGTCTCTGAGACTTAAGTATGAGAAAAATGTTTTATTCTATTTTACTTTTAAAAATTGAAAATTGATTAATTTCTGAATTCAATTTGATTTTGTTAATTTTTATTTATTTATTTATTTATTTATTTATTTATTTATTTATTTATTTATTTATTTATTTATTTATTTATTTATTTATTTATTTATTTATTTCTTTAATTTAGTTATTTATCCATTTATTTATTTACTTTTAAAACGTTAAATTGTCATGTGGATATAATTGTTTACATTACTTTCATGATTTTGTAGACTGTTTTGTAAATGTTGACAATTCAAATGCATGTCATCTGAAACAATGTTAAAACATGATAATTTATGTATGATGATTATCGTAATTGCTTTCATGGTTATTTTGTCATTAATATTTCATTGTTCTATGAACTTTGTACATTTATGATTCATTCGATCACGACCAATTTTCAATGACCAGTATTATATTATTATGATAGTATTTTTCGATTTTACATTGCCGTATTAATATATTTTTCCTTACATTCCATACAATGCAAGCTATAGGAGATTCTGCAATTGTAAACTATTGTATAAGGCATTTAAAGGATAATTTCTATATTAAGCCTTTAGTGAGATAATATATTACGTCAATGAAATCGCCGACAAACAGAAAAAGGCTAATTATCTTTAAGTATTAGTTATTACTCCACCCTATCATTGAAAAATCCTATCATTTAGTAGTAAATACGTAATCGTTGAATAATGCTTTGAACGCGTTGAATATATAAAAAAAATATTAAACGATTGTAATGTAACATTCCATTTCACATTATCTCATTCATCTGTAGTGTTTCATTCATACTGTTTTGTTGATAAAGAGGAAACCCAAAACGTCCATTCTATCTGTTTTCGTAATTAAATTGAAGCTTACATTTAATTTCACATTGTTATTTAAACGATTATAGAACATTTGCGCATATTTTATTGGTGTGAAATATGGTACAAAGACAGCTAATTGGCGATTTAAAATAATGAATACAAATCCAACGCTTTTGTTGAACGATGGAGCTGGGTGAACGTAAACAGACATCCGACAAAGGAACGGACGTCTGATAATTCGGGTAGGAAAAGGCTCATGAGTTCTAGACAGAGGATCATTGATGTTCTTGTATGTGGTCTATAGTACAGGTTTACGCGCCAACATCAGACTACAGTGATGAAGATATAGGACAATTTTATGAGACTCTAGAAGCAACAATTTCCAAGATACCAAAGAAAGACCTCTTAATAGTACAAGGAGACTGGAACGGGAAGGTGGGACCAGATGCATATCCAAACTGGACAGGATCAACAGGGCGTTTTGGTATAGGAACAACCAATGATAGGGGCATGAGACTACTAGAATTTGCTAAAGCCCATAAGATAACTATTGCAAACACTCTCCACCCACACAAAAGAACAAGAACAACAACATGGCACTCCCCTGATTGTCAGTCACACAACCAAATTGATTTTATACTGGCTCCGCGGAGATTTAAGTTGGGTATAAAAAAGGCAAAGGCAAGAACATATCCAGGAGCAGATATAGGAAGTGATCATGATCTTGTTCTCTGTCCACTCAAACTAAAACTTCAATCAAAACGTGATGCTGCAAAAACAAGAATGAGGTTTGATGTCGAGAAACTGAAAGATCCAGCAGTTGCTGAAAATTTTCAGGCTGAAGTTGGTGGTAAATTTGCTGCCCTAAGTTTAATAGACAATGATATAGACTCTTTAACTGGGAGCGTAAATGATGTACTCCACTCAACAGCAGAGAAAGTCCTTGGACACAGAAAGAAGATAAGAAGACCCTGGGTGACCAACGAAGTTCTTGAGTTATGTGACAAAAGAAGGAAATTAAGGACACATAAATATCAAAACGAAGAAGCGATGGCAAGATATCAGGAAAGTAATAGGGAAATGAGAAAACACATGCGTAAGGCAAAAGAGAAATGGATAGATGACCAATGTTTTGGTATAGACATAAGTATGAGATGCGGTGGAAACCTAAGACAAGCATATAGCACATTGAAAATGCTTACAAATACACACAATACCACATCTAATGTAATAGAAGATGAAAATGGAACCTTACTGACCAACAATCAAGATGTTTTTAACAGATTGACAGAATACTGTGATGGCCTTTACAATGTAGAACTTAAAACAGACAATACAGTGTTAAGTACAGGGGTGGAACAAAGAGAAATAGACAATACTCCATCAATCCTGAATGAAGAATTTGAGAACGCAATTAAGAGCCTAAGTTGCAATAATTCGCCTGGAATAGACAACATACCAGAAGAACTTATAAAATATGTTGGGCAGCAAACAGTGCAAGCAATAAAACTTCTATGTCAGAAAATACGGGAGCAGAAAGCTTGGCCTAAAATTTTGACACAGTCGCTTGTAATACCACTACCAAAAAAGGGAAACTTGAGAAAATGCAATAATTATAGAACAATCAGCCGCACTAGCCACCCCAGTAAAGTAATGTTACGCATCATCCTAAACCGCATCAAAACAAAATCAGAAGAGATACTTGCAGAGGAACAGGTTGGGTTCAGAGCAGACAGGAGCACAGTCCAGCGGGTGTTCAATAGCCGCATCCTCACTGAAAAAAGTCTCCAACACCAAACAGTTTTATATCATAATTTCATTGATTTCAAAAAGGCATTTGAGAGTATGGCACGATGTTCTTTGGAACATTCTAAGAAACTTCGACTTTGATGGACTCATCCAAACAATGGAAGCTTTGTATGAACAAGCTTTTAGTGCTGTCTTGTGTGATAACAAACTGGGACACTTTTTAAAAACATCTGTTGGTGTCCGACAGAACTGCATACCGTCCGTAACCTTATTCAATATATATATTAAGAAGCATTACAGTATCACCAACCTACAGTCTCTATAGAAGGCAGACAATTATGCAACCTGCGGTTTGCAGATGATATAGACCTTATAGCCCACAGTGAACAAGAGTGGCAAGAACTTACTGACCATTTACACCAAGCGGCATCAAGAAACGGCATGGAGATCAACACTTCCGAACCCCAGATCCTAGTGAACAGCCAAGACAATACTAGAACACAAATTGTCGTGAATGGTGAAACTCTTCAAGAGGTAACATCTTTCAAATACATTGGAGTGCTGCTCACTGATGACGGAACAAGCACGTCGGAAATAAAATCTAGACTGGGCATGGCTACTGCAGCAATGGTAAGACTAAATAGAATCTGGAAAAGCAACATAAACTTCAAGACAAAGTTTAAACTATTTAAATCTCTGGTACTGTCTGTACTCCTCTATGGTTGCGAGGCCTGGACCATGAATGCTGACACAGAAAGGAGAGTTCGCGCATTCCAGCTCAAAGGCTACCGAAAACTATTAAACATATCATATTTGGAACATAGGACCAATGTAAGTGTTCTGGACGAAGTAAATGAACTGGCAGGAAGGCAAGAACCACTACTTGCAATGGTAAAGAGAAGGAAATTGTCTTGGTTTGGTCACCTCGTAAGACACGAAAGCTTATACAAGACAATATTACAGGGCACAGTAAAAGTCTGCCGAAGAAGAGGAAGACAGAGGAAAGTGTGGCAGGATAATATTAAAGATTGGACAGGATTGAGGTGGAATAATCCAATGAGGAAGGCACAAGACCATGAGGAGTGGCGTCGAATCGTGAAGTCTGCATCCCGAGAGTCCCCCCGACGACCAACCGGTCACGGGATAGAGTGAGAGTGAGTGAGTGATCATATGGAAGGTAGTGACTATCCTTCTGGGGTCAATGCAGAGGTGTTTGAAGACTGTCTAAAGAACCGTTGCTGCCTTTCCTCGAAGCACCCAGCTGTATTGCATTGGACAACGCTACCATTCGGTGGCCCATGATCACTTCAAGGCTCCAACTTCGGCAACTTCATGTCTCTAATTAGACAACACTGCGTATTATTCTGACTATTTATCAAAGTCTAAACTATATTCTAGCGAAAATAAACAAAGCAGAAACAGTTTTCAAAACAGAGTCTCTATTCAAGGAGTTTTGACACGAGATTGCGCGACTTCCCCCATATCACTGTGAGCGCATCCAATCGAGGTCATTTAGACCCAAGTAAAGGGAAAGATTGAGAGGAGGAACACCACATTTACTCTCACCGACGAGGCAATAAATGATATAACACAGAAAAGGCATGCTCCAACCTTCGCAAAGTGAAGGAAAATTACATTTCATTGGATAGAGTGATGCCATGAAATCTTTCCATAGTCGTTCCATTTCTCCTTTTCCTCGTCCTAGTCGTCAGAATGTGATGATTAATGTGTCCAGTGTCCAGTATGTCTTTGTTGTTGTTGGTTGTGCTGGTGTTGTAGTTGTTGTTATTGCTGAACACAAGCACCTATTTGTAGAACCACTGAGTCATAAATTGATGAATTTCTACTTTTGACCAGTCTACATTAAATTTATGCAATCCTCTTTGGTATAAGCACAAGCTATTTCTTTACATTTCGCAATCAAAATAATGTTGAAAGCGCGCAATGTTCACTTTCATATGTATTTTTACGAGTAATGTGTATTGATAGTTATGAAATATAGATGTATGATAGTTAAGGATTGCCATTTGTTCCTTCATATTCAGATACTGTATGAATATCGTTTAAGTTTCAATTAACCGAAGATTCCATTTTAACTAATTCCATCAAAAGGGATAAGCGGAAAAGTCATAATTTTGGATATGTAAATCATCTATGAGTTCCGATCCTTATCAGTTATCGATTTTAATATGGCTGTTATAAGCGAAACCTTTCCTATTGTTTTACAATTAATGAAAAACTATTTTTTGATAAAGACAAACTGATTCAGAGGGTCACACAAACATTTGCAGCTGTGCATTGAGGGACAGCTGAGAAAAAGAAGAAAAACACGTGCCACTTAATGAGAATGAGATTAACGGAAGAGTAGCGTCCCTTGATTGGACGTCACCGGCGGAGAAGTTATTTGTAAACAAACCATCTACAAGCCAAGCGCTGCAAATACAAAATTTATTATTCGTATTTCTGTACAAAAATGCGTATCATAATCAACGTAGATCTTTTCTTTAGTTTTCTCAATTATGAAATGTTAACAAAATATGATGTAGAGTACAAATTAAAAATAAAAGATGTTGATAAATAATACAATACGATGAGACAACCCTTCCTAAACTTACTGAACTTCCAGCTAATGATTGGTACTAATAATGGCGATAGCGTCTGTCGGTTGTCAAGACGCGACTTCCAACAAAGGGGCGCTACTCTTAAATCTATTTTGAAATTTAATTCCCTGTTAAAAATCTGACTATAATAAATTATGAATAGAAGTACTAATACCATACCATTTGGTTACAAAATATCTGATAATCTTACTTGAATGGGTGGAATAAACGTATTCTTTCATTTCTTTGTATTTATTAAACTCGATATGTTTTTATCGTTACTCCCAAGCTCGTTGTATTATATTGGGCACGATAAAAATAACTCGTTTAATAAATACAAAGAGATGTAACAATCGTATATCATTTAATGATGGAAGATTTCCACTATGTCAAAGAATTAAAGAGTTATGCATGAATAAAACTAAAATTTGTCGATTGCGGTAATAGTGGTTGGATCCGGGCGTAGCCATCGTTAACATAATATAGCCTGACACAAGAACACTCTATGACTTCGATGTCAATTTTAAGGTTTGTGTAGTGTTCAGTGAGTTGTTGTTAGTATTGCTCAGGGAAACAAGTGATTCCATTGGTTGAACTATTGAATACAACTCACGATTTGTTTTCTTTTGTGGCCAAAGACTTTGTCTTTTGACTTTATTTTTGGTCAGTGTCAGGCTACAAGTTAACGATAATGTTTTCGCGCTCCATTTTCAGCTTTTTGTATAGCGCGATATCGACTAAATGTGCTCAAAGCGCTTTACAAGCGATCCCTGGCCAACAGCAACATTTAAAGTTTAGGACGGGACATGACGCCTCATAGGCAATGTTACAATTTTTTTTCGGACAGAGACAATGCTGTTAATGGCCAGGTACTCATTTTACACCTGATTACGATGAGAGAATGTGAGTAAAGAGCCTTCTGCAAGGACTCAACTATGCGCTGAGCGAGGCTCGAACTTAGGACCTTCCGATCCGAAAGCGAGTGTCATACCACTAGATCACATAGCCGTACAAATGATTTTGATTGTTTAACGATTGAGCAATGGCTTGATTGGGAAAATGATACTGTGAATTCTGGGAGATTTTGTGATATCAGTTATATATAATAGAAAACATGTCAAGGCTGCACCCATCCATCTACACCTAAGCCACGGATCAAGTCATATATAGGTCACTGTAATAACAATGCGGTTTGTGGGAGGAAAATAACCTTGAATTTAATATATATAAAATTACGATGACAAAAGAAAACAACGGCCTATTCCATCAATTGCCACGCGCTTATTTCACGTCTACCCCCTTCGCATAAGCACTGAAGTGCGCCCAGACACCTTTTAAGAATATATACATGAGGACGGATAGACACTCCCATCATTATAATTGTTTGAATTCTTTGCACGATTTCATTTCTTTTGCTTCCATGGTTCTGTGGATTTGGAATCTATTGCAATGCATTCGGTTAAATATTTTGCGCCTGTACAACAAAAACCTATCATTTTCATTTATTTTTAAATTCTTTGTACGATTTCTTAGTCTGATTAATGTAGTTTAGTAAGAATTACTCATAAACGCAGATGGCAAAAAACAATAACAATGACCCGAATGACATCAATCATACTGTCTATAATAAGATAGATAAATATAAGTATGCGGCTGACGCCCTAAACTGTTTCTTCACGTGTTTAGACAGCCAAAGAGATGATCGGTTCTCATCAAATCCTCTGTAAAAAGTACAGACTATAAAAAGTATGCGCTTGGCTAAGAAGCTCATAACATTGCCATCCGGAAGTATAACGGACAAACACACAAAACTATATGTATCCATGAACGTTTATAGTTTGGTTAATACAGTTCAGTGAGCATTACTCATAAACGCGGATGGCAGAAAAACAATAACAAAGACCTGAGTGACGTCATCTTCGAACTATATATAAGCTGGGTCACAGCGTGATTCATGGTTTTCTAAAGTTGTCCACGAGTGGTCCATGAATTCTTGCCATCGAAAGCGTGTTCAAGGCCAAAGCTTATCCAACCTGGCAACGATCTCAAAATTAGTGCCGCGCTGAGGACCGGACCGAGGACCGGTCCCACGGTCTTTTAGCTGTGAACCGTGGTCCAGTCCCAAAGAGGAAGACCGCCGGCGGTCCTCACTTCTTATCACCTTTCAACGGTCTCGCGCCATACTACTTCCCCAGCGATTCGTTGCCTCGGTCCTTTGCCTATCTTCCACCAATCACCACCCATCCCACTTAATTAATCGCACCCACCCCCCTTTGCCATACACTAAACGACACAGACGACCATAGAGGCAGACGACCGCCTCCCTCCACTCCGCAAACCGCCCTTTCGTGTGTGAGATGGAGGGAACAGGAGGCGCACGCCTTGGACGATTCCATTATACGGGGTAAATTTCAAAATTTACTACACCATAATGATCGCAATGACAATGATCTATGATGAAGGCATGACCCCTCTTCTCTAATGGGTTATTGTTTGAAATGTATGTGACTACTAAAGATGTGTGTGTGTGTGTGTGTGTGTGTGTGTGTGTGTGTCGAACCTAGCAAGTTGCAAGTCTGATTTTTTTGTTTTCTTTTGTCCATCTCTTGTCGCCACTCCTTTCTATCGCACTTCATTGTTACTTCGATAATTTAATAAAATTTGAAATTTATCCCCATTAACGGAGATAATGGCATCGCCCAAGGCGTTGATCGAGTTGTTCGTGGCGTTGATACACACACGCAACTCCTACCCCCCCCCCTCCCCCCCCCCCCACCCACACACACATTAGAGGGCAGCGAGCATTGAAGAGTAAGAGAGAGACGTGAAGTTATAATAAGAGGGGGTGGATGAGGTGATAAGAGGGGTCGATGGTGACTTTTCGCCAGATCTAACAAACTCAGCTACCCATTCATTGCTGAGTAGACAGGGATTCAGAAAAAAATCGACTGCACCCGGGATCGATCTCTGGCCTTTGCGTATAAAGAGAGTGCTCTATCAACTGAGCTATCGGGGTCCCCAAATATTCTATTGGACCTTTTAAAAATACAGACGTTATAACTGTTTTTTTTTGGACGGAAGAAACTAATGAAACTCATATTACTTGATTAGTTAAAACACCAAACGAAATTTTAATATTATTGTATTATTTTAAATGACAACAATGCGATAGAAAGGAGTGGCGACAAGAGATGGACAAAAGAAAACAAAAAATCAGACTTGCAACTTGCTAGGTTCGACACACACACACACACACACACACACACACACACACACACACACACACACACATCTTTAGTAGTCACATACATTTCAAACAATAACCCATTAGAGAAGAGGGGTCATGCCTTCATCATAGATCATTGTCATTGCGATCATTATGGTGTAGTAAATTTTGAAATTTACCCCGTATAATGGAATCGTCCAAGGCGTGCGCCTCCTGTTCCCCCCATCTCACACACGAAAGGGCGGTTTGCGGAGTGGAGGGAGGCGGTCGTCTGCCTCTATGGTCGTCTGTGTCGTTTAGTGTATGGCAAAGGGGGGTGGGTGCGATTAATTAAGTGGGATGGGTGGTGATTAGTGGAAGATAGGCAAAGGACCGAGGCAACGAATCGCTGGGGAAGTAGTATGGCGCGAGACCGTTGAAAGGTGATAAGAAGTGAGGACCGCCGGCGGTCTTCCTCTTTGGGACTGGACCACGGTTCACAGCTAAAAGACCGTGGGACCGGTCCTCGGTCCGGTCCTCAGCGCGGCACTAATGTCAACTGAGTGGAACTCTTTCGTGCACTCCATAACGCTTTTTTTTTCATTTTGATCAAAAAACGTTTGTTCTATATATTATACTACAGATAAAAATGGCTCTGAATTGTCAAACAATCTGACAATGGAGTCTTTAAAGATGTAAATAATAACATAAAATTAAATCCCCTCTTTTGAAGAGAACTCAAAAGTTAATAATGGCGGTTATATAAAACGTTTTCTGGCCAAAATTTTATTAAAAGTATTTTGCCAGTTTTAGGCCAAACATGAAACAGTTAGCGTAAGTGCGACTTTTTATTATAAAAATAACCCGAATCGATTGACTGCTTGGCGCTTTTCCATACTGGAAGAACCAATGACGATGCACAATAAATAGTAGTTGTAGTAGTAGTAGTAGTAGTAGTAGTAGTAGTAGTAGTAGTAGTATTAGTAGTAGTAGTATAGTAGTAGTATAGTAGTAGTAGTAGTAGTAGTAGAGTAGTAGATAGTAGTAGTAGTAGTATAGTAGTAGTAGTAGTTAGTAGTATGTAGTAGTATATAGTAGTAGTATGTAGTAGTAGTAGTAGTAGTAGTAGTAGTATAGTAGTAGTAGTATGGTAGTAGTAGGTAGTAGTAGTAGTAGTAGTAGTAGTAGTATGGGAGTGTAGTAGTAGTATAGTAGGTAGTAGTAGGTAGTGTATAGTTAGTAGTAGTAGAGATAGTAGTAGTGTATATATCCTAGAGCCACGAGGCCCACAGAACCTCCAAATAATCGATATTATCGATCGATTAAAATGATTATCATATAGTCAAAAACTCTCAAACTGGATTTTCTTGAAGACTTCCTGAGAATCCCAGGTTTGAGAGTTTTTGACAAGATGAGGGCCATTGTAATCGATCGAAATGTAGGAGAGTATATCCTGATTTCTATATCGTGAAATGGACAATAGCAATTGCTTGCTACCCTATGGATAGGACGCTAGTCTATCGCAAAGTTCTTTCCGCCAGATCTAAAAGACCCAACTACCCAATCACTCCTGGGTGGACAGTGGGGTCAGGAGAAAAATCTCGAATACACCCGGGATCGTTCTAAGTCCCTTTGGGTGTGAAGCGAGTGCTCTACCAACTGAGCTATTGGGACCACTTGGGCTATCGGGACCCCCGCACAATGGATACCGTACTCTAAAAAATGTTAATTAAAAAACATTTGGCCAGAAAATTTGTCCTTCAAAAATCGATATTATCGATCGATTAGAATGATCATCATCTTGTCAAAAACTCTCCAACTTTGGATTTTCTTGAAGACTTTCTTAGAGTCCCAGGTTCGAGAGTTTTTGACAAGATGAGGGTCATTGTAATCAATCGAAATGTGGGAGAGTTTTATGGCCAAAATTTCTTTAAAAAATTGTTTTAAAAAACACGACAGCATAATGTACGATACACACTTCACTGTCATCATCGGTCAGAGTTTCAGCGGTGTTTAAAAAGAAAAAGAAAAAAAAAAAAAAAAGGGGGGGGGGGGGGGTTATTATATTTGCGCTTGTGAACAAGAGCTCTATCAACTTAAATATATCGGGACCTCAAAGATTGTTCTAAAATGTTATAGAAGAAATGAAGTTGAGGTTGAGGTCACTCAGCTCTTTGTTATTGTTTTAGACAGCCATTTTAATGATTAGATCTCACTAAATTCTATCAATCACAGTGTAAACGTTCAAGGTTATATATGCAAGTCATACTGGGCTGCGAGAAGCTGTGGACTGTAAACATTAATAAACATAATAAGTATATATTGTTTTTTTTTGTGTTGGCTGAAGAAGGGTATTGAGCCCGAAATGTTCCGTGGTTGGTATTTTGTTCTTTTTTGAAGCTGTTATATTCATTTTTGTTTAAAGGTTATACGTAGTTTTGTGTGTTGGTACGTCATTTCCGTCCGATGGATGTTGTGAGTATTTAACCTTAAACGCATAACATCAATATCTTTGTCATTGATAATTTAGAAACTTGTTATTGACAACAGAGTGGCAAAGTCGTTCAGATTGAAACTTGGATCAGGGAGGTAACTTTGTTAATATGGAATTATATCAAGACAAGCAGAATCGCTTCCCTTTCATTTACAAACCAGTCCTGCTGAAGAACCCCAATGATCTTTTGACATTCGGTTATAGTTATATCCCTAAACTTGGACGTATGGAGAAAAAAAAACACAACTATCATCATCATCATCATCATCATCATCATCATCATACCAGAGTCCCGTCTCCCCACATATGTTGAATATCATGGAACGCCATTCTTCACACTCAGGGGCCATCACCGAGCAGTCGATTATCCACATTTCCTATCCAAAACTACCCCGGTTTGCCCTGTGTCTTTCTGCTAGCTACTTTCCCCTCTAGCACTGATTTTTGGATGGTGTTGTGTCTCCGAACATGTCCATAATAGTTCAGTTTTTTTTTCATTCTGCTAACAGTTTTCTGGAGCTTTGGCTTGCACCAATAAGAACCAGAATGTTTGATTTCTTTCTGGTCCATGGTACTCATCATCATCATCATCATCATCATCATCATCATCATCATCATCATCATCATCATCATCATCATCATCATTATCATCATCTTCATCATCATCATCATCATCATCATCATCATCATCATCATCATCATCATCATCACTATCATCATCATTATATTACATTCATTTCAGATTGTGACACCGATATCAATACATTATATAATTTTATTTGAGTTTGCTTAGATTCCACAATGCTACACTATGTCCAACGTGCACTTATTTGAAGGTCTGATGGGCTCATTGTTGTAATGGAAATCTCATTAAAAAATGACGCAAAATATTGTCCATTACAACAATGTTAAACTTGACCCATAATTTTATCCGGATGCCAGACATGCATAATATATGTTCACGTCAAATATGTTCAATTACATTAGATTAACAAAACAAAACAAAAAGATAAACAAAAAAAAACCAAAAACAAAACAAAAAAAAACAAAAAACAAACATAAAAAAATACAACAAAAAAAACAAAAACAAATCAAGGTCTTGTGTCCTGCTGCAGCGAGGTCCATGAAGCAGGAGTTTATCTAGGTTTCTATAGAATGAAACAGACAATATCAATTGCTTGAAACCCTTTGGATAGGACGCTAATCTATTGCATCGTACTTTCCTCCAGATCAAACAGACTCAGCTACCAAATCACTGCTGGGTGGACAAAAGAGGTCAGGAAAATAATGTACCCGGGAGATCGATCTCGATACCTTTGCGTGTGAAGCGAGTGCTCTACCAACTGAGCTATCATGACCCCCCCCCCCCCCACATCCCAGTATCCTGCCAAACTCTGTACCCCCCCCCCCCCCAAAAAAAAAAAAACAAAAAAAAAACCCAAAAAACCTCGTAATTAAAATTTTGGCCAGAGAATTCGTCCATCATTATTGATCGACTAAAATTATTACCCTCATCTTGGCAAACACTCACAAACCTGGGATTTACGAAAAGACAAGAAAGTGAGAATAACTTGATTGATAGACATTTGAATGGATGAAATGTGGAAAACTCGCCTGGGAAGGCAGGAGAAAAATATTTTATCAGAATAGTTGAAAAACCACATAGTCATGTCAACCCAATACCTTTCCGGCCACAGAAAGGGCCAAGACAGAATAGGTAATAAATAAAAATGAATATTCTAATAGCTTCAAAAAAGAACAAAATACCAAGCATAGAACGTTTCGGGCTCAAAACCCCTTTTCATCCAACAACACAAAATCAAATAAGAAATAACAATGCATTTCTTAAAAACTCAGATAGACGGCATACGGGAGAACAAAAAAATAAACTTGAATATTTATAATAGCCTTGATTATATTTATATAACGCAATGTCGACTAAACGTGTTCAAATTGCTGTACAAGGTGTCCTTAGCTAACAGTAACTTAACATGTAGGACGAGACATGACGTATGTAAGACGAAATGACACGTATTTTTTTTGGGTTGTTTTTGGTTTGTTTGTTTTTGTCCGACAGAGACAACGCATTAACGGTTTGGTACTCATTAAAAGTACACCCGGCGAGAGAAGGTGAGTAAAGAGCCTTTTCCGAGGACTCAATTATGCGTCGTTAAAGAGCGGGATTCGAACCCTAGACCTATCGGTGCGAAGGCGAGTGTAATACCAAAAGACCACATTATAGCCTCACGAAAAACAAAAACATCTTTTTCATTTGGACATAACTATAAAAATACACAACACCTCTGTCCATCAACATTCAACATAGCAATCGTGTTGATCTGCTGAATAAGGATAATAGTAACATGAGCGAGACTTGAACCCTAGACCTATCGGTGCGAAGGCGAGTGCCATAGGCACAAGACCACATTATAACCACACGAAAAACAAAACAAAAATCATTTTCTTTTGGACAGACTATAAAAATACACAACATGCCTGTCCATTATTATTCAGCCTTCATTCAACGTAGCAAGCGTGTTGATCTGCTGAATAAGGATAATAGTAACATGAGCGAGACTTGAACCCTAGACCTATCGGTGCGAAGGCGAGTGCCATAGGCACAAGACCACATTATAACCACACGAAAAACAAAACAAAAATCATTTTCTTTTGGACAGACTATAAAAATACACAACATGCCTGTCCATTATTATTCAGCCTTCATTCAACGTAGCAAGCGTGTTGATCTGCTGAATAAGGATAATAGTAACATGAGCGAGACTTGAACCCTAGACCTATCGGTGCGAAGGCGAGTGCCATAGGCACAAGACCACATTATAACCACACGAAAAACAAAAAAAAAAATCATTTTCTTTTGGACAGACTATAAAAATACACAACACGCCTATCCATTATTATTCAGTCTTCATTCAACATAGCAAGCGTGTTGATCTGCTGAATAAGGATAATAATAATAATATGAGCGAGACTAGAACCCTCGACTTGTCGGTGTGAAGTCGAGTACCATACCACAAGACCACATCCTTGCACGAAAAACAAAACAAACAAAAAATCATTTTCTTTTGGACAGACTATAGATAGTATGCAGATGACGTCACTCAGGCCTTTGTTATTGTTTTTGCCATCCGCGTTTGTGAGTTGTTCTCACTAAACTGTATTAACCAGACTATAAAAGTTCATGGTTACACATGGTTTGTGTGTTGGTCCGTTATACTTCCGGATGGCAATGTTGTGAACTCCTTGGCCAAGCGCATTCTATCTATAGATAGTATGCAGATGACGTCACTCAGGCCTTTGTTATTGTTTTTGCCATCCGCGTTTGTGAGTTGTTCTCACTAAACTGTATTAACCAGACTATAAAAGTCATGGTTACACAGAATTTGTGTGTTGGTCCGTTATACTTCCGGATGGCAATGTTGTGAACTCCTTGGCCAAGCGCATTCTATCTATAGATAGTTCGAAGATGACGTCACTCAGGTCTTTGTTATTGTTTTTTGCCATCCGCGTTTATGAGTAATGCTCACTGAACTGTATTAACCTGACTATAAACGTTCATCAATACACACAGTTTTGTGCGTTGGTTCGTTATACTTCCGGATGGCAATGTTATAAGCTTCTTAGCCAAGCGCATACTATCTATAGATAGTATGCAGATGACGTCACTCAGGCCTTTGTTATTGTTATTGCCATCCGCGTTTGTGAGTTGTTCTCACTAAACTGTATTAACCAGACTATAAAGGTTCATGGTTACACAGAGTTTGTGTGTTGGTCCGTTATACTTCCGGATGGCAATGTTGTGAGCTTCTTAGCCAAGCGCATACTATCTATAGATAGTTCGAAGATGAAATCACTCGGGTCTTTGTTATTGTTTTTTGCCATCCGCGTTTATGAGTAATGCTCACTGAACTGTATTAACCTGACTTTAAACGTTCATGTATACACACAGTTTTGTGTGTTGGTCCGTCATACTTCCGGATGGCAATGTTATGAGCTTCTTAGCCAAGCGCATACTATCTATAGATAGTTCTTAGTTGACGTCACTCAGGTCATTGTTATTGTTTTTTGACATCCGCGTTTATGAGTAATGCTCACTAGACTGTATTAACAATGACTATAAACGTTCATGGATACACACAGTTTTGTGTGTTGGTCCGTCATACTTCCGGATGGCAATGTTATGAGCTTCTGAGACAAGCGCATATTATCTATAGATAGAACGAAGATGACATCACTCGGGTCTTTGTTAGTTTTTTTTCTTTTCCGTGGGCGTTTATGAGTAATTCTCACTAAACTGTATTTAACTATTAACCAGACTATAAATGTTCATGGTTACACATCGTTTTGTGTGCTTGTTCGTTATACTTCCGGATGGCAATGTTGTGGGCTTTTTTGCCAAGCGCATACTATCTATAAAAATACAGAACACATCCATCATTATTCAGGCTTCATTCAACGTAGCAAGCTAATTGATCTGCTGAATAAGGATAATAATAATAATAATAATATGACAGAGTAAGTAATATGCAAATTGATACCTGTCCTCCATTAATTCATAGAATTATTCATACAGTTTATGAAGGCAATATATATCGTTTACATAGTACAATCAATTGTGGTCTTCGTTGAGGATGCATAATATTTACATTTAACCATCTAACCGCCGTACTCTGGAAAGACACGTATTTAAAATATTGACCAGAAAACTCGTCCTTCAAATGATCCTCATCTTGGCAAAATCTCTCAAACATTGATTTCAATGGAAGACCTCGCGACCTCCCAGGTTTGATAGTTTTTACGAAGATGAGACTTAAATTGATGAAATTTAAATTGATCGATATTTGAAGGACGAGATTTCTAGCCAATTTTTTTAAAATACATGTTTTTCCAGCGTACCGCAAGTTAGCTTAAGTTAATATGTACGTTGTATGTGTATGTTAATATGTTAGGTTAATATGTACGCATCGAAATGAGAAGGCAACAGAGTGTGAATAGCTAAGGTGGACAATGAAATTATGCTTTGTAGATAGAAATACACAACACTGTGTTTTCCATTCTATAACAACTGGTAATGTGATGGTATAGATACTTTTTTTTCCCACTGACGCAACATGCTGTTTTCACATAAGGGCGTATCTACACTTGTGAACTAGTCACACACACACACACACACACACACACACACACACACATACAAATTTAAAACAAAACAAAACAAAACAAAACCAAAACCAAAACCCCAAAAAGAAACCTACGAAAAAAACACAGCCGAAATAATACATAAGAGTTGTTAGCTGATAATAGGCTCCTAAAAATGAGATTTTTTCCTCTCCTTTTTTGTTTTGTTTTGTCTTCCATAGCCATAAGGCCCATGGAGCCAGAGTTAATCCCGGTTTATATAGCCTGAAACAGACAAGAGCAATTACTAGTTACCCTTTGGATAGGAAAAATCCCCCCCCCCCAAAAAAAAAAAAAGCCTGTCAAAAACAAACAAACAAACAAACAAAAGAAAATAATTGTCCAATTGACAGCATAAGAAAAAGGAATATATATATGATTGGGGGATTTAGCTGGAATCACGTAGAGTGCTTGACAGTTTCTTGGAGCAAATTATTTATTTTTATATTCTCATCTCGTTTTTTTTTTTTTTTTGTGCACATTCTCCAACAACGTTGTTTCGTCCAGAATTCCTGGAGTCATCAGGGAGATCGTTTAGAGGTCATAATCATCATCATTGCCTTTTTCACCCTGGGTGAAGGCCACAGACAAACAGTTTCCATCCTTCTCTATCCTGATCTAACTTTTTTTTAAATCTCATTCCATGTCTTATCACTTCTCTGTATATCAGCTTCTTTAATTCCTCTCCATGTTCCTCGTGGCCTTCCCCTTGATCTTCTGCCCTGAGGGTTCCAGTCCAATACTTTCTTTGTTATAGTGGAGTGATTCTTTCTAAGCTTATGTCCAACCCACCTCCATCGTCTTCTTCCTATTTCCTCTCCCACTGGTTTCTGCTGTGTTCTTTTCCATACTTCTTCATGTTTTATTCTATCCATCCATTTTATTCTGAGGAGCTTACGCATGCACCTGTTTACGAAAATATGTACCCTCCTTATACATGCCTGTGATGCGTTCCAAGTTTCACATCCATACAGTAGGACAGACTTCACGTTTGAGTTGAAAAGTCTTAGCTTTAGTCGAAGGGAGATATCTTTAGTTCTCCAAACACTGTTCAAAGATGTGAATGCAGCTTATGCCTTTCCTATCTGTGCTTTCACCTCTGCTTCTGTGCCTCCATCCTTGTCAATTATACTCCCGAGATAGCAGAAAGTGTCTATATCTTCTAGTTCCTGATCTTTTTCATTGATCCGCTCCCTTTGACGCGTACCTATCCTCAAGACCTTTGACTTTGCAGGGTGAATTCTTAGACCAAATGATTCCGAGAGGCTGTTTATAATTGTAGTTTTTGCTTGCATCTGGTCCTGGGTGTGGGACAAAAGAGCCAGATCATCTGCAAAATCCAGATCATCCAATTGTGTCCACGGGGTCCACTGTATCCCATTTCTTCACCCTTTGGAGGTTTCCTTCATTAGTCAATCAATGGCAGGGATGAACAGGAATGGTGAGAGCAAGCATCCCAGCTTGACACCAGTCTTAATTTCAAAGCTGTCAGTAAGCTGATCTTCATGTACAACCCTGCAACTTGATCCTCCATACATTTCCTTATTGAGGTTTACTATCTTTTCAGGGAATCCATAATGTGCCAGAATTTTCCACAATGTTGCTCTGCCACTACTGTCGAAAGCCTTCTCGTAATCGAGAAAGTTGACAATAAGAGGAGAGTTCCATTCTATAGACTGTTCCACTATGACTCGCAGAGAGGCAATCTGGTCGGTGGTTGAACGGTTTTTCGGAAAACCTGCCTGTTCGTCCCGCAGTTTAGCATCTGTTCCATTCTTAATTCTCTCTAGAATAATACGGTTGAAAACATTTCCTGGGATAGAGAGAAAAGTGATTCCTCGATAATTATTACAATTACTGAGGTCCCCTTTTTTTGGAAGCTTGATAAGATGTCCTTCTTTCCAATCCTTTCGGAATATCCCGTCATTCCAGATTCTCGCAAATAGTGGGTGCAGGGCCTCAACAATTCTTTCAGCATCAACTTTTAGTGCCTCCGGTGGAATCTGGTCTGGTCCAGCAGCTTTCCCCCTTTTCATATTGTTAATGACACCCACCATCTCTGCTAACGATGGTGAGTAGCTCATTCCTTGCAGGCAAAATTTCCGGCTGGTTGTCTGGTGGTGGTCTGTTCAGAAGGCAGTTGAAATGTTCCTTCCATCGTTCAGATTGAGCCTCTTTTCCAAAAATAGTTTTCCCATCTTTGTCTTTGACTGGTACCTCTGGTTTCCCATATTTTCCAACAAGTGTCTTGGTAGTTTGATAAAGGATCCTCATGTGTCTCCTGTCGCTGCTGCTTCTGCTTTCTCTGCAAGTCTGTTCATGAATGCTTCCTTTTCTTTCTTCACAGATCTTTTGACTTCTTTAGCTATGGCTCGATACTGTTCTTGTGCATCCAGTATTGAAGCCCTTGTTCGGCTTGCATTCACTTGTTCCTTCCTTGTTCTCCTCTTTTCAATAAGGTCCAAGGTGATTGGACTTATCCATTCTTTATGTTTCGATTTCTTTACACCCAATACCTCGTGGCAAGTTGTTATGTAGACTTCCTTGATCTTTGCCCAATGTGACTCTACATCTATGTCCTCCTCGAGCTCAGTAAGAGGTTGAAATCTATTAATCAATTGTAGTTTGAATTCCTCATTCTTTTCCCCATCTAGTGCATTCACCTCGAATTTTCTTCTTGTATGTGATCTGGTCCCATGTTTTCTGAGTCGGAGCTTAAGCTTTGACAATAGCAGGTGGTGGTTTGATCCAACATCTGCCCCTCTCCGTACTGTCACATCTTCCAATGAACGTCTGAATCTTCGAGAGATACAAAAATGATCAATCTGATTCCCTGTCACACCATCTGGTGAGACCCAAGTTGCTTTGTGGATCGTCTTATGGGGGAACACTGATCCTCCAATCACCAAACTGTTGAATGCACAGAAATTTGCAAATCTCTCACCATTGTCGTTCATTTCTTCCATGCCATGACGTACCATGATACCTTCACAACCTACGTTATCCTGTCCCACTTTTGCATTAGCATCTTCCATCAATATATTGATGTCTTTCCTTGGCAACTTGTCAATGACTTGTTGTAGCAGACTATAAAATGTATCTTTGTCCTCATCTGTTGCGTCATTTGTTGGGGCATAGATCTGTACAATGTTCATGTTGATCTTCTTACTCCATGTTGTAAAGGACGCCATGATGATCCTTTCTCCGTGTTATTCCCATCCTCTCAGTGACTTCTGGGCAAACTTGCTTAGAATTATTCCTACTCCCTATGTATGAATCCCGTCTCCTCTCCCTGAATATATAATCTTCTCCCCAGACTTGAGGTGTTTCTGTCCGGATTGTATCCAGTGGGTTTCGCTTACTCCAAGTATATGCAGCCTGTATCTTCTCATCTCAGTCACAACTTGAGAGCTTTTTCCTGCTTCATACATGGTGCGAACGTTCCACGACGCAATTCGAAGCTGCTTGTTTGGCGAAGACGTCATCGGGTCAGCAGAGTCCTTCCGGTTTTGTCTGTTGTCCTTCATAAATTCTGTCATTCCAGAAACTCTTCGTTCGCCCAAGCTAAAAAAAAGGATTTGGTATGTCCGTCTGCGTTTCTGTAACGGTTTGAGTTTTACGGAAAGGAGTGTTAAGTGTTAACCCTTCGCCAACCCCCAACCTAGAGGACCAGGTGACTCAAAGATGGGGGAATCACACACCATTAGTCGCCTTTTACGACACGCTGGCTTGGCGTTTGGCTATTCTTGACCCTCTCATTTGAGGGACCCCGGACACCACACGGGGCGTTTAGAAGTGTCTGGGAGGAATATTGTTGTGTCCTGTCAGTTGGCGCCAATGTTGTTGCAACCTACATCCCCAAACTAAAACTTGACTAAGAGGAAGGAAAAAAAAAAAAGGGAAAAAATTGGGAACTCTTATACAGCGCAATATCCAACAAACGTGCTCAAAGCGCTTTACAAAGGGTTCCTGACCAACAGCAACACGTAACATGCAGAACGAGACATGACGCCTGTTAGGCGATATTGCAATTTTTTCCAGCTGAGACAACGCTGTTAACGGCCAGCATACTGTACTCGTTTTATATGAGTACGGTGAGAGAATGCGAGTAAAGAGCCTTTTCCAAGGACTCAACTATGAGCCGAGCGAGGCTCTAACCGAGGACCTTCCGATCCGATAGCAAGTTGTCATATTATTAGACCACATATCCGCACACAGAAAATTCGTATTATTTATGATATCACCTTTCGTCACAAACTGGAGCTGTAGACAATAGTTTTTACCAGCGCTCAGGGCAAAATTTGTGATATCGATATGCAAGCATACAATTGTAATCGCGTGTCATATTCATTCATGTAAATGTGTAGATCGAGCAATAGAGCAGTAAAGTTAGGTGCCCCAAACGTAAACAATAACAAGTTGCTAGTGATTTCCGTTAGGGACCGGAATAATTTACGCACAATATAGGTCTCCCAATTTTGTAGTTTGAGTTGTAGGCAATACACTTTCAGTATTGAAAATATGTTTACATAAAATCTAACAGTTGCAGAAATAATAATATAAGGCTAAATTATTATGAAAATCAGGCTCCGAATAATTCTCGTTTTGTTCACACCAGCGCAATAATTTGCTCTGGTCTAAAAATAGATAGGCTGTAACCTTTGATAAATTTTAGAAAATTTTACCTTTTGTTCCATAAAATATCCATATCTAGACATTATTTGATGCATGATCGAGTATTTATGAATATGTGTTTCTTTTGCCACCTAACAGCCAAATTTTAAAGGTTATTTTTTTCTATTATTTACATTGGAACGTGAGCTGTCAAGACAGGAAAAATGTGGTTTGCCACGTGCTTCTCGACCTTTGTTTACGTTTGGGGCACCTAACTTTACTGCTCTATATCCACTAAACGTGCTCAAAGCGCTTTACAAAGGGTCCCTGACCAACAAAACACGAAACATGTAGAATACATGATGCTTGTGAGGCGATATTACAATTTATTTTCTGATAGACATCATCATCATCATCATCATCATCATCATCATCATCATCATCATCATCATCATCATCATCATCATAATCTTCATCATCAGCATCCTCCTCCTCCTCCTCATCATCATCGTCATCATTATCACCACCACCACCACTACCACCACCACCTGCATCATCATCATCATCATCGTCATCACCACCACCACCACCACCACCACCATCATCATCATCATCATCATCATCATCATCATCATCATCATCATCATCATCATCATCATCATCATTACCACCACCACCACCATCCTCATCAGTATCATCATCACCACCACCAGCTACCCACTCATACGGTAGAGTCACGCTCTTCCCGGCCATGCGGAATTGTCGTACTAGTAAGGTTAAGGGTTCGAACCCCATCGCCGCCGCGAAATTTTTATTCTCTATTGTCTTCTGGCACTTTCCTACTCACTTCATTTCTTGTTATTATCAATATGAATGCCTTCTATAAAAACTTTATATTAGGAATAAGCAAACAACTGGAATGTATGTGTAAAGATACACCATACACAGTTGCTTTTTGTGTTACAGCCTCCCACAACACACATTAATACTTCTCTAACCCCCCCCCCCCCCCCCCCCCCTCTCTCTCTCTCTCTTCTCTCTCTCTCTCTCTCTCTCTCTCTCTCTCTCTCTCTCTCTCTCTCTCTCTGGCCTGTTCATCTGGAAATTATAAAATCGACTACACCTATTTCGATGTTTTCAAAAACTATCGATACAAATATAATGCCATATGGGCGCTTTATAGTTCTCAATAAATTAATGTACATGAATTTATAATTTTTAACACGAATTTGGACTAGTAAATGTTTTAAAAGTTGTTAAAATATTGTATACATTTCTGAAATTAGTTTAGATTATTTTGGTGATTTTTTATACTTTAATTTTTAGATTTGCAATTAATTTAATCTTTAAATCATTCATGCAAATTTATCTGGACACTTTTTCATACGTTGACAACTTGACTACTTTCTGTTTCGTCTGCTAGCTTTCGTTTATTATCGCTGTGATCTAATAAAATCACAACAAAGCGTAATTTTGCCTATGTATCTCAAGTGTTAAAGGTCAGGTCATCGTTCTATTGTCATCTATGAAGGGAATTTTATCACTGACTTGTGTACTGTGAAATTTACAAAATGTCTTCAGAAGTTGTGATCTTATCTGCCGTCAGAACCCCTATTGGTAAGTCAAGTCTGAAGTGTTGTTGTATTGAAATACACATCGTCTAGATTAATAATATTGTGTTTATTAATTTGTGTTTTGGGAATCAAACCTTCCTTTTTAACCAAAATTTAAATTTGAATAAAAATATTAAATGATAATGGTGATAAAGAAGATAATTTAATAAAATAATGATAATAATAGGGATAACATTGATAAAATATTAAGATATTATTATTGGAACTGTGTTTTCAGTCCACCAGTGGACTGAATACACAGCTGTGTATTCAGTCCACCGGAAAAGATTATAATTATACGGACTAAACTGTTTGACCGACATTTAACATTTATTTATTTATTTACTTTCACTCGCTTTTAATATTATTATTTTTATTCAGAACACAATGAGACGTCAAAATTTATTGCCTTGTGCTTCCTTGTACGTAACAATATGAGTCAGGAGAAAAAATCAAAGTCTAAATCTTTTCCAAAATATCTTTCTTTCCTCCTGGTTAACAAAAAGAAGAAAATAAAACGCTTCCTTTTTAACCAAAATTTAAATTTGAATAAAAATATTAAATGATAATGGTGATAAAGAAGATAATTTAATAATAATGATAATAATAGGGATAAAATATTAAGATATTATTATTGGAACTGTGTTTTCAGTCCACCGGAAAAGATTATAATTATACAGGCTAAACTGTTTGACCGAGCGCAAGAAGGCAAGGTAATCGGCTGTTTTAGCACAGCGTAACTGTAACCGGGGTGGGGTGAGTTAGGTGTTCGAGCTCCTTTCTCGGCATAATGTTTTCTTTCTTTTTTTTTTCTTTTTTTATTTTGTACTCCCATGGCAAAAATTCTTAATTTTCAACTTCAACACGTTGACACCATTCCTGGTGACTTGAGAAATTTGAACGACATTTAACATTTATTTATTTATTTACTTTCACTCGCTTTTAATATTATTATTTTTATTTAGAACACAGTGAGACGTCAAAATTTATTGCCTTGTTCATTCCATGTACGTATCAATATGAGTGAGGAGAAAAATGAAATAAAAACGAACAAACAAAATAAAGAGAAATAAAATGTTAAGAGAACAACTTATAGTTATAGGCTCTTGAATATGTTTGAGGGATCGTCAGAGAGAGAGAGAGAGAGAGAGAGAGAGAGAGAGAGAGAGAGAGAGAGAGAGAGAGAGAGAGAGAGAGAGGGGTGTGGGGGAGATTAGAGATAGATAGATAGGGCTAGTAGAAAGGAAGAAATGGGATACCAGTAAAAAAATTCTTAATTTTCAAATTCAACATGTTGACACCATTCCTGGTGACTTGAGTTTTATTGATTTACTTTTACTCACTTTCAATATTATTATTTTAAATCAGAACACAGTGAGACGTCAACATTTATTGCCTTGTGCATTCCTTGTACGTGACAATATGACTCAGGGGGAAAATGAAACAAAACAAAAACAAAAAAAACAAAAAAAAAAAAAACAAAAAAAAAAGAATACAAAAAGTTAAGAGAACAACTTTATAGTTATAGGGTCTTGATATGTTTGAGGGAATGTAAGAGAGAGAGAGAGAGAGAGAGAGAGAGAGATAGAGAGAGAGAGAGAGAGAGAGGGGGGGTGGGAGAACTTAGAGATAGAGAGAAAGATAGATAGGGCTAGTAGAAAGGAAGAAATGGGATACCAATACCATTCAAAAACACAGGCGTGCTCGAGGTCAGTGATCGATGTGAAAAGTGACCAAATAGAACCTTACTTGGGCAAACAATACTAAAACTTTGATCTCCTTGGAACAATCATTGGTTTTGATAATCACAAAAACCCTAACGGACTTGGAAACATTAAATATATATATATATATATATATATATATATATATATATATATATATATATATTATATATATATATATAATATATGTTAAGGAAGATGACTCTACGTTCTTTTAAGGACTCTATTGTTTTTAAAAGTTTGATGGCGCTTATTGAGGTCATTTTAGGGCTAGTAGAATGGAAGAAGTGGGATACCAGTAAAAAAAATCCTAGTTTTACAAGACATGATAGACAATGAACAATAGACTAGCCCTACAAGACAAAGGACAAGGGATGATTTTGAAAGAAAAGGATGTTGGAAGAAGACAAAGTGGGTGGGGGGGGGGGGGGGGGGGTACAGGCGTGTTCGAGGCCAGTGATCGATGTGAAAAGTGACCAAATTGAACTTTACTTGGGCAAACAATACTAAAACTCTGATCTCCTTGGAAAAATCATCGGTTTTGATAATCACAAAAATTCTAACGGACTCAGAAAAATTAAAAATAAATATAAATGTTAATTTAAAATTAATTATAGAAACATTATTCTCTGTGTAGTAATTTTGGTCAAATTGGTCAGGCCAATGGCTATCTGGCAGCCACTGTAAGAAACTCGGGCGCCGATTTCGAGCAACTCTCAATCAAGACTTTCCGAGAGTAAATAAAACGCTGTAAATGATATTATTAAGCCGTCAAATTGCCTTAAATTTTATACCTTTCCATTTATGATGATGCCTAACCTACAATAGGCTAAGCATCAATGTCGCCAGTATTGACTAAGGTAAGTATCGACGATATTTGGTCCTTTTAAAATATTTTTATTTCCGGTGGACTGAATACACAGCTGTGTTTTCAGTCCACTGGTGGACTTAAAACACAGTTCCATTATTATTATTATTATTATTATTATTATTATTATTATTATTATTATTATTATTATTATTATTATTATTATTATTATTATTATCTTTTCTCCTTTTTAAATATTTTTTTTTTAAGTTGGGGAAAAGTGTCCAAGTGTTTAAGGCATTGCACTATTGTATGCTTGTTTCATAGATTATCTATATTCCTCCATGGAATGCCTAGGCGATGGAAGGGCACTGTATGTAATTATTGTTTTTACTTTGAAGAGACTATTTATTTATTCTACGAGGAAAAATTGAGTACAAGAAATGTAGTGAGAGTGACACTGATGATATTTTTTTCATCATGATTAAACACTTGTTAAACCAGCTTTTTTTATCAATTGCATTGCAAATATACGTTAGTGCTAACTTGCCATTGAACATTTCAGTAATACCTTTCTATTATTTCAAGTATGTACACAGCCGATAGCATTAGCACTCCTGAGAAAGCACAAAGACGTTAAATAACCAATGATTATGACTTTGACTCCGACATCATTGGCACCTTGAGAACACTTGAATTGCTTACATTGGGCAATCACTGAAAACAGTCTAGGCTGTGTGCTACAAAAACCGTTACAAAAACCATCTCATGTGGCTATGTGGTCTTGTCGTATGACACTCATTTTCGGATCAGAAGGTCCTAGGTTCGAGCCTCACTCGGCACATAGTTGAGTCCTTGGAAATGGCTCTTTAGTCACATTCTCTCACTGTACTCAGGTTTAAAATGAGTACCTGGCCGTTAACAGCGTTGTCTTGGTCAGAAAAAATGTAATATCACCCAACAGGCATCATGTCTCATTCTTCGTATTACTTGTTGCTGTTGGCTTTGAGCACGTTTAGTGAATATTGCGCAATATAAATATAAAAAAGCTCAAGTGCATAATTTGAAATTTCAACAAACACCAATTTACAATTGTCAACACGTAGGCATTGCACCCGTACCACCCACTCTGTGACATACACAATCAACAGATCAAACACAACATATAGGCAACAGAGCTTTTTCCTCACAAAGGAATGGAACAATCTGCCAGAAGAAATAGTGACAACACCAAGTCATGAACAATATCTGGCCGTTTTGAGCGCATACAATATGGGGAAGGACTTGTCACCAGCATGATGGTATTGGCTGCCCGAAAGAAGAGAAGAAGAAGAAGAAGAAGATGAGGTATGTTATATCATGAGTATCAAACACTGTTTTTCAGGTTCCTTTAATGGCGCTCTATCTTCATTACCTGCCCACAATCTGGGGGGTCTAGTGATCAAAGAAGCTTTGAAAAGGGGAGGTGTCAAAGAAGATGAAGTCTCGGAAGTTATTATGGGGCAAGTACTCACTGCAGGCAAGTATTTCATTGACTTTGTAGTACTATTAGCCAAAGAACTGAGCAAGTGTGTATGAAAGGTGCCAGACAATGCAAGAAAGAAAAATACAAGATAAAAAACCATCCTAAAAAATCATTTGACCTCGACTGGAGATTGAACCTCAGACCATCTGATTACCGATCAGACGTGTTACCATTAATGTTAATCTATAAAGCTAACTATCACGATTACTATTTTTATCTCCTAAAAATTGCAAATTTAAAAAAAATTCAAGTTGGCAGGCCTGATATTAGGTATAATTGAAATAAATTCCAAAAATCTTTTTTCAAGGCCAGGGACAGAATCCAGCCAGACAGGCCTCAGTAAAAGCTGGCATTCCCTACACAGTTCCAGCATGGGGAGTCAATATGCTTTGTGGCTCAGGTCTACGAACAGTGGCCCTTGCTTCACAAGCCGTTCTTACAGGAGATTCAAGCATTGTTGTGGCTGGAGGGCAAGAGAGCATGAGTAAAGTAAGATAAATGTATTTTTGCCAATTTGTTTTCCAGAATTGAGTCGACTTTGATTAACATTCATATTCAGATTCTGTACTGTGTATGCCATGAATTAAAAGTCTCAACCTTTTCAATAAACCATATTAATCTCACTCAATCAACACAGAAAAGTAGAAAATGGTAGGGGCTGCCTGAAGCCTGTGATCGTGAAAATACTAACGAAAGAGTGATAATGGAGAGGCTTCGTTTGGGAACAATACAGGCAATGGACGTTTCGGGCACAAACCCTTCGTCAGCACAACAATACACAACGTAATATGGAAAACAAATTTTAAAAAGGATTTATAGTACCTGTACAAACCCTTCATCAGCACAACAATACACAAACTAATGTGGAAAACGTTTTCCACGTTAATTTGTTTATTGTTGTGCTCATGAAGGGTTGGTACCCGAAACATCCATTGTCTGTATTGTTCCCATACGAAGCCTCTCCATTTTCACTCTTTCTCTAGTATTAATCTCACTCACGGCTGATGATTAAAATTAAGTTTTCTTTTGTCTTGTTCATTCCGGGTTGGTCACATCTGAATTTCCTTTTCTTTTTTTTTTTGATGCATATAAATTGTTTTGTTTTTTTTCAACAAACTTTTAAAATGCTCCATAAATCATTCTTCAAGTTCAAGTTAAGTCATCAATTGTTAGCATAGTTCAGTGGAAAATTTTCATTTATTATTGCACATTGTAATCGACCAAAGGGCTAGAGCTCAGCCCGTCGTGGAGATTATGGAGTCACGGATTAGAGAAACACGACTGTGTTTCCACCTTTAATTTTGAAATTTGAAATATTAAGTGTATTGTTTTAGATAAAGATTCTATTGGGAGCAGCATAGCTCAGCGTTGCGGTCTTTGCTTCATACCCAAAAGGTACCGAGTTCATCTACCCGCCGAATTGTGTGGCCTTGAGCAAGTCACCTCGCTCACTTTGCGCATTGCACTGCTGCTGATGCCTGGGTTATTCCAGTCATCCCTTGGAATAGACCCTAAAGACAAATTTCCCCTTGGGGACGAATAAAGGGTATTTTATTTTTATTTATTTATTTTTATAAGGAAGTTAGTTCCTATATATAGCACTCTTTATTTGAATAGGCTCCTCATACAGTCTACATGAGGGCAGGACTCAAGTTTGGTGACAGCTCTCTGGCAGACACAATGTTATTGGACGGACTCACTGATGCCTTCAATAATTACCACATGGGGATTACAGGTACAAGAAATCGATAGATTGGTTTATTTGAAATTCCTCTCTGTATCCAGTTACAATGTTTATATTCCTTCTTTATCCACACACCCTGTCATGTTTTCATCCAATGGAATCGATTTATGTCCTGATTTCTTTACCTTCTTTGTTTCTTCTTCATTCAAGTGAATGTTTTTGGTCCAAGCAAAAGCCTCGTTAAAATATAAAATGAGCATCTTTCCAGCCTGCCTCTGGCAAGTGTCCTCACCAATCCTAATAAATGACAGTGAATCACACCAATCAAAATGGATTATATTAGACAGTTTATTGCAGTTTTTCTTCACAGTGTGACAGCTTTTAAAACAACATATTCAATTTAATTCACCATTGTTTTACATAACCATTTCCTGAATTTGTCGAAACAAAGTAATCATTCATTTATTTAAGAACCATTTTGTTGTCTTAAACGATGTAAACGCATGTTTGGCTGTATGTTCATACATTTCTTTAAAAACAGTATATTTTGAAATGGAACTTCTTTGTTTTCTCTATTTCAGCTGAAAACATTGCCAAGAAATATAACCTTTCCAAAGAGGCGCAAGACAAAGTAGCTGTGTTATCTCAGAATAAATGTGAGGCTGCTATGAAAAATGGGGCTTTTGATGAAGAAATTTTCCCTGTTGAAATACAATCTAGAGCAGGTAATATTATTACTAAAATCGATAATTTAAAAAAACAAACAAACAAACAAAAAACAAACAAAAAAATTCCCTTTATTCATCCCCAAGGGGAAATTTGTCTTTAGGGTCTATTCTAAGGGAAGACTGGAATAACCCAGGGGTCAACGCAGTGCAGTGCCACAAAGTGAGCAGGCGTGAGGTGACGTGCTCAAGTCCACACAACGAGGTGGGTAGTCGAACTCAGTACCTTTTGGGTATGAAGCAAAGAGCATACCACTGGGCCACGTTGCCCCTGGCTCTTTCCATTTCATACTAAATGCGGCTATGAGGTCTTGTGGTATGACACTCGCTTCTGGATTGGAAGATCCTGGATTCAAATCTCACTCAGAGCATAATTGAGTCCTTGGAAAAGGCTCTTTACTCACATTCTCTCCTCACTGTGCTCCGGTGTAAAACGGGTCTTGATGCATTTGCAACCAATACATGTCTTTGTTAAAGGAATGATAAAGCTTTTCATTATTTATTTTGATCCTATTGGTGACTGTATGCCCATTACAATAAAATTGTTATCAAGTGTCAATTGTTTGTGTTGTTAAGTTGTAAAGCTTTGATACTCTCAATATGGCTGGAAATCACTTCAATGATATGAATTAATTTTTTTCAAATTGTATTTCTTACCATCACACATCTTGATATAAATTAAGAGATACCTGTTTGCTACAGGAGAGAAGTGACAATGATTCTGTTTTACATTACCTTAGTTAAGAACTTTAAAATATAATACAGTCACGTCTCGCCAAACCGAACACCTCCATTTCCAGCATTTTGTCTAGATTACAGAGACATCTGGATAGTGGAATCAGTCTCTAAAGAGTACAAATAAAGAAGAAAAAACTTAATTCGAGTAACCTGTCTGGGTAATGGAGACATCCCATTGTGGAGTTCCAGATTAGAGAGACGCGACTGTATCATGTTTCACCTCTAATTTTGAATGTTGAAATCTTAAGCAGTATTGTTTTTGATGATGATTCCATTGTTATGATAAAAAAAAAATTGATAAACAAACAAATTAATTGATAAATCAGTAAATATTTTTTAAAAACCCAGAAAACCCTACACAGTTGATAATATATTTTTTCTCAGTCAACTTATTTTTAAAGAAATTTACCTCAACCCTTGGACGTTTTTTAAAGCAATAATCTTTGCGTTAAAGTCTGATTGAGATTAGACAACGGCTTTAAAACCCAGAAACTATTTAAGTAAGTACAATATCCCCATAGCGATTGTAATTTTTCAATGTTTTGATTCAAAAGTGAGTTACCTCAATACTCTGCCAACTGCTTAACTAACTCAGTGAGAAATTGTAGAAAAAAAAATTAATGGGAAAATGGAGAATTGTGTTTTTCAATCTGGAATCTTTGAACAAAAATATTGAAAGAAAAAAGTGAGCATTTATATAGCATAATATCCACTAAAAGTGCTCAAAGTGCTTTACCAGGTGTCCTTGACCTGTAGGACGAGACATGACACCTGTTAGGTGATATTACCATTTTTTTTCCGACAGATACAGTGCTGTTAACGGCCAGATACTCATTTTGCACCTGTGTACGGTGAGAGAATGTGAGTAAAGAGCCTTTTCCAAGGACACAACTATGTGCTGAGCGAGGCTCATACCCAGGACCTTCCAATCCAAAAGCGAGTGTCATACCACAAGACCAGATAGCCGCATTAAGTATGAAAATGGAAAGAGCCAACCAATCACAGAGTCTGCTTACTTTCCTTACTTACTTCATTGATTCTGATTGCGCTGAGCAAGGCTCGAACCCAGGACCTGCCAATCACAGAGTCTGCTTACTTTCCTTACTTACTTCATTGATTCTGATTGCGCTGAGCAGCTCGACATGACTGCATCACAGAGTTGTACTTCTTCTACTCATGATTGTGAGTTCTGTTTCATTTTAAAGGTGTCACAACAGTTTCAAAAGACGAGTTCCCAAGGGCTGGATGTACTTTAGAGGGTTTACAGAAATTAAAGCCAGCGTTTATCCGTGATGGCAGTGGGACTGTCACAGCAGGAAATGCCTCAGGTGAGTAATACAGATGGATTTTCATGTCGTGGCAATGATTCTAGTGAGATGATGATTTTTGTCTCAGATTAGATACTTTTGTTCTCCTTTTTCTCTCTAAATCTATTGTCTTATTTAAATGACCCATGTGTGTTGCAAGTGTGGATAATCTTCTAAAAAATAAACGCATTCAGATAAGTATCTACCAACATTTTTCCATCCAGTTTGCAAAGGCATTCATGAAACCAGTGAAGGAAATAATATGTATATTTGTGTTTACCTTCTCGATCAAGGGTTGTTGCTATGTGCTTTTCTTATGGATTTAAGAAGTCATATCTTGTATCAGGCTCCTATATAAACTCATTCTCTTCATTGTATCTTTCGAGTTGAAATTATTGCTTGATGAATTGATGTGGAAACCTATGTATGTGGACTTGGTGTAATTGCACATCAGGATGTATTCCCAGCCTACACGCTTTGGTGGAGAAACATGCCTTCTACATATTATTTCTTTCTTTTGATTCCTATCGTGACTGAGATATACAATTCTGTTCACAATATTAGTTTCCAGAATCGTTACCTCTAGCAGCAATCTTCTGTTTTCATCTTTGGTCAGCTCTTGTATTTTTCCACTCACCATTTTTTTTTTCACAGTCATCTGAATTTTAGTCAAAACCGTCCAGTTTTGCAATAGATTTTAACAGTGTCTTCTGAGTAAATAACACACCATTGCATCATTCGTAAACTGGTATCAGATACATTTATTATAGAAAAAAACTACCAATTATTATATTAAATAATAATCAGAAAAAATAATTATTTAGACTATCATTTGCAGGTATTAATGATGGTGCAGCCGCTCTGGTTATCACCAGCAAGGCAGAAGCTGAAAAGAGAGGAGCCAAACCTTTGGCACGTGTGGTTGCCTGGGCCCAGGCAGGTGTTGATCCTTCAGTCATGGGATTGGGACCTATTCCAGCCACCAAGAAAGTGGTGAGTTTTTTTTTTGTTACCCTCGTTAATACTCAAAAAAATATTTTTTTAAAAACTTGAGTCGTTATATAGCGCAATATCCAATAAACGTGCTCAAAATGCTTTACAAAGGGTCCCTGACCAATAACAACACGTAACATGTAGAACGAGATATGACACCTGTTAGGCTATATTACAATTTTTTGTTGACAAAGACAACGTTGTTAACAGCCAGGTACTCACTTCACACCTGAGTACGGTGAGAGAATATTAGTAAGGAGCCTTTTCCAAGGACTCAACTTGCACCGAGCTTTGCGAAAATGAGTTTTATACCACAAGACCACATATCCGTCTGAATGATTAGAGGCTGAGTATTGAATACATAGCTAACAATATATCGCTTGACTTAAGTATCTTGGGGTTAGAAAAAGTATCTCAACTTCACCCAGGATTGATAACAGTCCCTTTGCATGTGGAGCGAGTGCTCTACCAACTGAGCTATTGGGACCCCGCCCCCAGAGATATTGAGCATATATACATGTTTTGATAAAGTATTGGATAGCCACAGTCCAATTGTTTTTATTGAGAGACTGGATGCCAATATTCTGTTGCATAGTAAAAGTTTGTTGTGATTTTGTCAGTCCATTTATATTTATTTATTCAACTATTGGATAGTAAAGGTTTTGCGTTTTCTCATTTGTATTAATCCTTTGTCCTAAGCTTGAAAAAGCTGGGTGGAAAATTCAAGATGTCGACTTGTTTGAACTGAATGAGGCATTCGCTGCTCAGGCTCTGGCTGTCTCTAAAGAGCTTGGCTGTGACCCTGAGAAGGTGAGATTTATGACTTGATAATGATGAGAATAATCATAATGATACTGATAATGATGATGATGATGATGATGATGATGATGATGATGATGATGATGATGATGATGATGATGATGATGATGATGATGATGATAATAATAATAATAGTAATAATAATAATAATAATAATAATAATAATAATATTATTGATGATGACGATGATGATGATAAGGATAATAATTATTATGATTATAAAAACTATTACTTGTAATACACACTACTTCAAATATGCAGACTTTAGTTGTTTTACTTTAAGGATTACTAAAGGAATGATTTTGGATCCTTGTTGGTTCACAAAATTTTGTTTTAACTCGCTAGTTCTGGGTACTTGTCGACATTTAAATGGAGGGACCCCTTTTTATATAATCTATCCTAATTTTTGTAGAAAATGACATGAAATTGAAACATGAATTTTTCTTTCTTTCTTTTTTAAAATTCTACTATATCAGGTGAATGTGAATGGAGGGGCCATTGCCCTGGGCCATCCAGTCGGTGCCTCTGGAGCTCGTATTCTGGTCACTCTGCTGCATGCCTTGAAACATAAGAACAAAAGAAAGGGAATCGCTGCCTTGTGTGTCGGAGGGGGCATGGGGATTGCAGTTGCTGTGGAAAACTTACAATAGCATGCAGAGCCTCCTTGCCTGTAGCTGTCACATAAGTGTGGCTGACTGAGAAAATCCGGAAAGATCCGCAAATTTCATTAATTGAGTTATATATGCAGTTGTGTAGACCACATGTTTCTGATCATTTACCACTTTAAATTTTATTTCTATGTCTATGAGAACCCAAGTTATGAATTTTTTTCTGTATAAAATTTGTTGCTATGGGAAACACTTTATCTTCGATTTTGGCTCATATCTCAAATCGAAGCTGGCCTCATCTTCCCGGGGTTTTTTCAGCCAGCCTCACATTTGTCCTAGAATATCCCAAGAATTGTTATTTGTTCTGAATTGGGTTGTAAGTGCTATAGAGGATGCGTAAACTGTTTTCGTAGGTAAATGCAGAAATAGTGTTGGGTAAATGCTTATAATATTGGTAATGGTGAAAAATAAAGGGAAGAGAGAGGTACCAGATGAATATAGAGAATAAAAATGTGACCCAATCTGATGTTATGTCAGTCTGAAGCAGACATGATGAGAAAAATATGGTATGGAGACGTGCCAGATGATAAAGAACAAAAATTCACTGGGTCAGTGCCAAACTCAGGATCCAATTGACACAACACCCTCTGCCTGACAGAGAGAGAGAGAGAGCAGAGAGACAGAGAGAGAAAGAGAGGACAGTGAGTGGTCGCACGACTGACTGAGCTATCCATAGCTGATAGCACAGTTGGTTGTGCAACTGCTCGTGTCCTCTCTCTCTCTCTCTCTCTCTCTCAGCCAAGCGGAGGGTATCATGTCAATACGCTTCAAGTCATAACGTCACTTCCTTCCTAATGACACATGGTAACTAGTAACACTGGCTCTAAATTATCGAAACAATAGGGAATGCCCATATGAAATATTTCTCTGGCGAGCATAAAAGCATATCCAGAGGAGAAAAAAAACATAAATTTGATCATGTTTTGACTTTTACACATTCTGATCACAAGGCATATGAAAAGTTCTAGCCAACATGAAGAATAAAAAGTAATGATTTTCTTTGTTTAGAACCAAGATGGCTGCCGTTGCCGGGCGTCGTGACATCAGACTACTGAATCCAATTGGATCCACTCTCTCTCTCTCTCTGTCTCTTTCTCCATCCTATATTTTTAAAATCGACTTAACGAGTTTTGGAAGACCAGCCTTCATTTATATAACGAATTTGAGCAGCAACATGTGCAATTTAATTATCTTTGGAAAGGGAGTATGACTTTTGTGAGTTAATTCATGATTTGGGAATATATTCATGATTGCTCGAGTCAGTCCCATTTCATGTTTCATGTGCAATTAATGCTTATTGCATAATTACAATTATAAACAAGTATTATTCAATCATGTTGATCGTCAATAGGATTATAAAGAAAGTGTTAAAACTTTTTTCGATATTTCCAGTAGTAACATTCCATTGTGTCTTTTAACATTTCCACTGATAGTTTTTCACAACATTGACTCAGAGATGTTGTTGATTTTGATCAAAAAGTCATGATCCTATACTCGACATATTCAAGTCATTCGATAGTTAAATGCCCTGCTTTTTGCCTTCTCTAAAGGCGTTTGGTGTGTTTTATTTCTATGCAACTCATTTCTCTGAGACAAAGCCATAATCATGGATTGATATTATACAAGAATTAGTTCCTGGCCTATATTTTTTATTGTACCATATAATATATGAAAATACATGACAAATCATGTATAATGAAATTACATGTTAACTCACTTCATTCCAAACATTTCTTGTTTTGATCTAATACTCCATACATATCACAGTGGATTTTGTTTTCATATGATGTTTTATACAGGAACTTATTCTTTTTCCTTTGTATACTTTATGAACTATCGTTTGGAAACATTACAGTATTATCTCAGGATGAGTCTATTTTATAAAGATGTAATCTTAAGCTTAAAATTGATAATATTTGACTGAAAATAAATGATTACATGATGGATCTATCATTTATACATTTTACAAGATTTTAGTTATCATGGTACCGTAATATGGGGTCACTGTGGCCATCCGGGGTGAATTTAGGCCCGACTCTTTAAAATATTTTGGTTAATTTCAAATGTTTTTTCTGTCTTTCTCATGGAGGAATGATCAGGATCCTGACTTAAGTCCTCTTGAGGAAAGGACGTGCAGAATATGTTTGTATTTAAGGTCATTTCATCGCCAGTAAAAAGGAAGGAAAATGGATAGTAAAAACATTCTAGAGGTACAATTAAAAATACTTGAGGAATAAATTAAGACAAAGGGGAATTCGTTGAAATAGAGAACAGATGTAGATCCAAGAGCACACTATCCGTGTACTCAGTTTGAGATTACCTTAAAGTCTCACCCTTAGACCAGCAAAGATTCCACTAAGAGGAATACACTCAAATGTTTACAAATCACATGTTAGAAATTTAAGAAATAACAGTGCATAACAGAGAGATGATTTACAAAGAAAAAAATATCATCTCCCAAAACTATAACTAAACATTTGACTGTTTCCCTCCCAGCCAGGGCCTGGACAAAACCAAGTAATCTCATTCCAAGACAAAGATAGAAAGCATGTTGGAAAACAGATAAAGGGGGATAGAAGACACAGTAAGAGCCTCCCTGCCCACTGGGAGGTCAGGAACCCCACCCAGGATCAGGCTTGAGTATGCCTGGATCCTGACTGAATTCCTCTTGAGGAAAGGACGTGCCGAATATTTCTCTGCCGTCTATCGGTTTTTTTTAAAGTAATGTATTTATCTTTTCATAATACATACATAACAAAGAGATGATTTACAAGGGGAAAAAAACAACAACTTTCAAACTAATATAAAACATTTGACTGTTTCCCTCTCAGTAAAAGAATCCAACAAGGGCCAGGACAAAACCAAGCAATCCCATTCCAATTCCAAGACAATGATAGAAAGCAGCCCATGAAGGGGATAGAAGAAGACACAGGAAATGACCTTCGTGCCCACTTTGGGAGGTCAGGAACCCAATCAAGGAAAGCAACTCAGAAAATAGATGTAAGGGGATAGAAGACACAGCAAGTGACCTCCTGCTCATCATGGCAGGTCAAAACCCTATCCAAGTGCACACTTAAGACACAACAGAAAAAAAAACAAAAAACAAACAATGGGGAAAACCAATACAAGGTGGAATGGTTTTTATTTGTTTTCACAGCTCGGAATGTATAGTTGACAACATCCAACCCTAAAAAGATCACAACCTAAAAAGTTTATCAAAAGTAAATACCAATATATAAATAACTTGAAAAGGAAATATGTAGATTTCTTGTGAAAAAAAAAATATTAAAAATTGCAAAGTCAATAAAATGTAACAGCAATTGGAATGTGATTTCCTTTCCTGAAGCCAAAACTGTCAACATTATTCAAAGACTAAAATATTGAGAAAAAAAAAGAAAAGAATTTAGTATTGGCAACACAGTGGGTGAAACATTTCCTGGCAGTAGATTGTATGAAGACTGGTTTTCCAAAACTGTTAAATCAATTTTTCTACTTTTTGAGATTTTCCATCCATGAATTTTATTTTAAGCATAAAATGACACAAGAATTTCCTTAGATTTGTGTAAATTTGAAGTTTAAATATGATAAAATAAAAATATGATTGGATGAGAAATTTTAGAGGAAATAATCCTCAATATCTCAAAATAGGAAAAAAAAAGGAGTTAGGGAGTTTTGGAAAACCACTGTTCATATAAAGTATTCGTATCATCAAAATGTTTTGTGATTGGCACAAGGTTTTGGCATTCCTTGAGAATAATATTGGAGACGTGATGCGTCCTGGTCAGGTTTTGAGATCAGAAATGGTTAGTTTTAAAGTTTAAATACAATAATACAGTGAATGATTAAAAACTCGGTATGTACAGGACCCGAGAAAAATATCTAGTTATTCGTCAGTTGGGTTGGGTGTCCTGGGGATGGGACCAAGAAGAAACATTCACTTACGTGATGATCAACTTATGCAGTCTCAAGTTATCCGTCGCCCACTGTATGGGGTTTTAGATTATTGTGTGGTGTAAATTAAAATATTCATATGAATAAAAGATTTCTGTCAGTGCAGAAAATACAATAACCACTTATGTTTATAGAGGAATACCTAGAAGATATGCGTGCAAGAGTTGGATGTAGCCTTATTTTTGTGTGTACATTTTCCTAATTGCAGAGTGCATTTCCTTTGTTCACAAAATTGTAATCATAAATAATCTTATGTATATAAATAATAATAAAGTTAACATCGTACAAAATATATAAATATATAAATAATATAGCTCGTGACATTTTAAAACAAAAAAATGAAATAGCGTTCTACTGCAATAACAACATCAAGTGCTCCATTGCCCTGTCCTCTACACTGCCACACTCTGAACAAAAACCTCCAGAAATTTTGGCCACTAAAACTCGTCCTTGAAAAATTTTTGATCGATTATAATGACCCTGATATTGGCAAAAACTCTCAAAACCCGAGACTTTGCGAAGTCTGATGTTTGAGAGTTTTTGACAAGATGAGGGTCGTTTAAATTGAATCATAATCTGATGATTGAGTTTTCAGGTCAAAATTTTAAATGCATCTTTTCCAAACCTTTGTGGAATGCCTAGGCGACGGTATCTAATGATGTTGTGGCGGAAAGGCATAATTTTTTTTTCTCCATGTATGGCGATACACATGTTATCTATTACTATTACCATTGCATACTGTGCAACGTGTTGCATTTCTTGTGACGAATGTGTATGAAAAATGGGGAAACCCCATTGAAGCAACCATCACAACAATCCAATCCACGAGTAGCCGTTGGTTTTGCATTCAATTTTTATATGTAAGAAGACTTATCTTTGATCAGAATAACATTGAATTTGTAGCCAAAATCTTGTTCCTAAAGATAAAAGTAAAAGAGCACTTGACGCGCTGAACAAATCAAAGGGGGAGAAAAAGCTGTCATCACAGATGATACAAGGCTATTGTTGTGAAAAAGGCACAAAACAGGAAAGAAGATAGACTGGACATAAAATTTTAATGATCACACATACATATTGATGTCAATCACGCATAAATATTGATATCAATCACACATCGTCTATCCCTTTGAAAATATCAAATTGAGAAATTAAGGAGCAGGCATCGGTGTAGGATGAAGAACTGAACAAGTGTGGTAATAGTAATCAGAAGGTCTGAGGTTCGATCCCCAGTCGAGGTCGATTGATATTTTGGGATGTTTTTTTCATGTATTTTTCTTTCTTGCTTTGTCTGACACCTTTCATAGACACTTGTTCAGTTCTTTATTGTCCATCCATTTCCTACATTATCTCTTGTGCAATATTTTAGAATTGTTTTGGAAACCAATCTATAGAAATGAGCAACACTTAAATAAGAAAATATTCATTTTAAAAACGAATGAATAAATAACATTTTCTTTTAAATATTAAAAACAAAAATGAAACATCATTGATAATGGGATGTTTTAAGTACCAATTATAAATTACACTTAATTAGGCGTTATGCACGTTAAAATCTTGAATTTGCCTAAAACTCCTATTTCTTGTTGTTACAAACCAAATATACCAATTTAACATAAACAGATGTTAATCAACACACGAGTTGATCGAAAAAGTAAGTTTTGTTAGGTATGATATAATTATATTAAATGAGCATAAATATTTCACTTTAGAAGAATAGTAAAAAAAAAAAATATCATGAAAGTAAAAAATATAGTATGAGCTAAAACAAAAAAAGCAAAAATCAATCACTCGTCTGTGTCAATTTCACAGGAAACGGTCAACATATAAATAAAATTGTTCTTTAAACTTAATGCATGACAACCATGAACACATTAAATATTTCAACATATAAAAATGATCAAGAATAATCACAATCACAATGAGTCTCTACGTCTATTTTTGTTGTACACGAACATTTTAGTTCTCACTACGAAATGCCTCTGGTTAATATTTCTAACATCTTTTTGTTCTCACTACAAAATGCCTCGGGTTCATATTTCTAACATCATTCATTACCTCCACTTTTCCACAAAATTATTCAATTCACTATTAATTTATTTACTTTTATTAGAAGGATGGGTGGAAGGGGGAATACAAATGACCAGCCTTTAATCTAATCATTGAAATCATGACTTCATTAAAAATAGAAGTGAAAAATAATTTGACAATCAGAAAAGGTTTCCAAATGCAAGATCTGCGAATGCGAAGAAGGAGAAGAAATGCAAGACCCACTGAGGTCATAAATAAAGCTGTTTTTTGTAAAATAGTAAATTAAAGCTTTTTAAATTACTGTTATTTTCTCGTGTTCTCCATGTTTTCAATATTGAATACTCAGTTGTCTGTGTGTAAAGCACCCTTGTACACCATAGCAAAGTGAGATCAATAACGATATAAGAATTTTTAAAGAAAAGAACGAGGAACGATGAATTGGTCCATTGATGTCCTTATCTATAGAAGGATCGAAAATGTCACTCAGCTCTTTGTTATTGTGTTTAGCCAGCCATCTTTATGAGTAGTTTTCACTAAATTCTATCAATCAGACTATAAATATTCACATATACACATAGTTTGTGTGTATTGGTAAGTTATATCCTCTGGCAGAGTTTGTGAGTGTTTTTGGCTAAATGCAAAGCATCAATAAGAATTTAATGTCCAGCTTGGTTAGTGATAACTAGGTTTACATAAATAAATATCTTAAATCTTTACCATGATTTGATCACTATAACCATTCTTATAACTACGTAGCATATACAAACCAGTCACTTGGTTTGTGAATCCATTTCATCATTCAAATTGGTATTTCTTCTTGATGTCAACGATCTACAGCTTGGACTGAATCAATCATTTTAAAAGGCAAATACATTAAAGAAAGTATTCTGTGGTTTTTATTTGGAATGTTTAGAGATTTGTGGTTTTGCATTAAAATCACTTAATAATATTCAACATCAATGCTTATCATCATTAATAAAAAAATGCAAGTCGAGTTTGCAAAAATATTTTTTAAATCAAAAAATCACTTCCAGACTTTGTCATTTTGTCATAAAGGGTTCATACAACAGTAACTTTTTTTTGCAGAACTTTATATATTATCCTAACCTCACCAAGGTTATACAGATAACTCTGGATATTTTACTAACTAGAATATACGGTGGGAATCTGTCATTGAATAATAGGAAGAAAAGTGTGATGTCAAAAAACTGGTTCCAATCTCATTGAATGTGTAAAACCACTATTCCGGAGGACTGGATAAATACCGTGTGTAATTGATCTTCTGGTTTCAGATAAATGGCATCTTATTTTCTAGTCTAAATAAATGCTGGTCGTCAATAAAGATCTTCCATCATTGTCCTTTTACGTCCGGTAGTCCTTAAAATCTTGTCCTGCTACTAAAAATAGACTACCTTATGATTCAATATGACACCTATTCATTATTAGTCCTCCAAAGGACTGGTTACATACACACTTCCAAGGATTATGGAGTCAAAAAATGTGGAAGGTGTGACGTCACGACTTTTCTTCCCTATTTAAATTAAATATATGTAATATTACACATTAACTCTTAGAGTTCATATATGCATGGAAAATCGTACAAATTTTTTTGATTTTCAATGAGGGTGAACTCGAGAGAGTTAATCAAATCAATAGTTCAATTGGGGAAATCATTGAAATGGCGAACTGATGTCATGTACTGAAAAAAAAAAAAACCCAAAAACAATCTAAACAACAAAGAACCCAAACTAATAAAAGCAGTTGACAACAAAAAAATAATACATGTCTTCAATTATACATAAATTTTAAAAAATGACGAAGGCAGTATCTAAGCCTTTTCCTAAGCTAATCTCAAAGAAACTCGTGAATAATTTCATTTGGATATACCCAGCTTGGCTTGTAAAAACTTGGATGTGACTTTCTGGGCGTGTTTCTTCAAAAATGCCTGCCCGCCGTGCTTGTTCCATTCGTTATCAAACTCGTTTTCTAAAATCTCAGCTCCTTTTTTCTGAGTCAGGCCTGTCTCTTCCAGCGACAATTCGCACATCTGCATGTCGTCCATTCCTGTGGAGAGAAAAAGTGGATTTAGGTCAAGTAAGAGAGAACTGCAATTCAACCAGTCAGTTGGATATTTCTAAGGATTTGTGCGGCTAGGTGGTCTTGTGGTATGACACTCGCTTTCAGATCGGAAGGTCCTGGGTTCGAGCCTTGATCGGCGCATAATTGTCCTTGGAAAGGCTCTTTACTCACATTCTCTCACCGTACTCAGGTGTAAAAATGAATACCTGGCTGTTAACAGCGTTGTCTCTGTCCAAAAAAATTGCAGTATTGCCAAACAGGCGTCATGTCTGTCCTATATGTTGTTGCTGTTGCCAGGGACCCCTTGTAAAGCGCTTTGAGCACGTTTAGTGGATATTGCTCTATATAAAAGCTCAAGTTAATTAAAACGAGAATAACCACATACCTGCAAGCATAAGGGTTGGGTTTTTGTCTGAGTAAATTTCCATCTGCCTGGCTATCCACATCCCGTCAAAGTGGGCGTACCACGTACCATGCTTGGTGTCAGAACGGTATTCATCGGCGGGCCGAGCAAATGGAATGCGGAAATAACGTTGTTTGTTGGTGGAAGGCTGGGCACCTCTTTGAGGAACTGGGGGGCCTTGAGCTGGTGAAGAAAATTTATTTTAAAAGCCTGATGAAATTTAAATATCTTTATTTTATAATTAAGAAAAGCAAGACTAGATAAAAAAAAAAGATAAAATAATGTTATTAATAATAATAATAATAATAATAATAATAACAACAATAATAATATATGGTTTTCATATAGTGCTTTACCCCGTATCTCAACAAGCTGAAAGCGCTTAACAGAAACGTGATAACTTTCACTCAAACATACAACCACTCAAACATGCAACATGAAACACAGCAATATAATTCTACAGTGTTATATATTAAGATGTTTTTTAAAAAAGAATTCTGCATCATAACTGTCTTTGATATATCTTGGAAGAGAGTTCCAGATAAGGTGCCGAATATTCAAATGCATGCTCGCCAATTTTATGAGAAATTTTTGGCTTCACAAGAATGTGATTATCATACTTTGATCTCAGATTTCTGGACGGGACGTAGAATTTAAGCATGTCATTAATGTATCCAAAACAATCAGAGTGAAGTGATTTAAAAACAATAGCTCATATCTTTTATTCTATACGTTTCTCAACGGGAAGCGAGTGCAGTTCTCTTAGCAAACCTGATGCAGATTGATTTCTCCTCTTTCTATAAATAAGCCTGACAGCATCGTTCTGGACTACCTGAAGGGATTTTATTTTGTCTTTATTTATAGAAGAGAGGAGAGAATTCCAATAATCTAGCTTTGACAGGATTAGAGATTTAACTAACAAGGCAGAGATCTCTTCTCATTTCCATGTACATTAACCTTATACATGATTTACCTGGCTGGTAAAAGACACCCAAATTTCGAACAGCCTTAGCAGTTTCAATTACACTATTTCCTAAAACGATTGAATCACACTCTACATTTTTAAGGATTTTCAGTCTGTTCAGTTCCATCCAAGTTTTCAATTTAACAAAGCAAGTTTGGAAACGTTCAATCAAAAGATGTAAATAGTCATAGGTTGATGACTTAAAAGATATGACTATCGTCTGCATAAAACAAGCTCTCTCTCTCTCTCTCTATCACTCTCTGTTTGTTCATGTACCAACCTTTAGCCTCGACATCAACTGGTGCCCTCTGGTCCTGGGCACCTGCCTGGCCCCTCTTCTTGTTTTTGGTCTTCCAGGCATGGTAGACCTTCAGACGACGGTGGAATTCTTCACGGCAGGCATCCAACAATTCCAGATCTGTTGAGATGACAAACAAAAAATAATTAGATATGCATCTTATTATTGAAAATTGTGATTGTCAAAAGAGATAAGACCCTCCTGTAACTAAGAAAAAGTAGATTTTTTAAAGCTCTTTATCGGCAAACCGCCACAGTCTGATGAGGATTACAAAACATTGTTTTAAAGGGTTTTACAGCGCTTGCAACACATTTAGGCCATTTCAGTGCCAGTAAAAAGGAAGAAAAGGGGACAGAGAAGAATATTCTAGAATTACAATTAAAAGCACACAGGAAAAGTAAAACAAAGACTAATGGTACTAATAGGCAACATATGTAGATTCCAAGAGTATACCGTCAATGTACTTAGTTTGAGATCACCTAAATGTCTCATCCAGACATAAGCACAGGATCTGACTAAGAGGAACACAATCAAATACTTACATTATACATTCAAAACAACAAATATATCAATACATAACAGAGAGATGATTTACAACAAAAAAATATCATCTCCCAAAAACTATAACTATACATTTGACTGTTTGCCTTCCAGCCAAGGACCCTGTCCATCCAGGGCCAGGACAAAACCATGTAATCTCATTCCACGACAATGACAGAAAGTAAGTTGGAAAAGCAGATATAGTATAGAAGAAACAGTAGGCAACCTTCCTGCCCATTATTGGAGGTCAAGACCACCATCCAGTAGTAAAGTAAGATCTGGAAGAAATGGAAAGACTTGCAGGGATAGAAGGGTTTTATTGGATTGAACCAACAAACTATCATTTCCCTATAACTTCTCAATAATTATTTTAACTAAATTTGGTCTTATTGAAAAGAATATTGGGTAATGTAAATGTCGCTGCTTGAAGCTCGAAGAAATAAATAACAATGTGAAATTAAATGTAAGCTTCAATTTAACATACGAAAACGGATAAGATGGACGCTTCAGTTTTCCCCTTTATCAACAAAACAGGATGAACGAAACACTACAGACGAATGAGATAATGTGGTAGTGACATTGTTTTGTTCCATCATGATAATTCACAAAAAACTTCAAATCAAAGCAAGAGACAAATGATTTGAGATCCCTAATTCCCCGTACTGACCACAAGAGGTGTTGATGGCATCTCGGAGTTCAGCATATTTCCATTTCATCAGGTCGTATTTCTTGGTGGCTGCGGCTTGTCGGGCAGCCACGACAGCGGCAGATCTGTCAAACATTCAATGGAGGCAAAATATTTTCAAAGTCATTTGAATGAGAAGAGACAATTCTTTTAAATATGATCCTAATGTAGTCTTACAGTTTGCTCATAAAATTCCTTTCTAGTTATTGTTAAGCTTGATAGGTTGTCAAAGTAATTCACAAAAACATTTTTTATGAAGCCAAGCCTTTATCACGACATATAGACAAAAAAGTTATTAGAAGATGACATAGCTAACTTAGCATGAAAGAGAAAATTGGCTTATTTTATCACGTACAGTACGTTAATCTTTAAAAATTCCGTTACATGGTCAGAGAGTTGTGTTTTCTGATATAGTGAAAGCAAATTTTTCATTCCACACTTGCCATCGACATTAAAAAACTATGCATGGCACAGAATTCTAGTGGTCCACTAATCTGTACATACCGTGGTAGAGGTGGAGGAAGGACGATGTCCTCCACTTCGTTTTGATCTTCCATGGCCAGACGCAAAGCCAGTTCTCTGTCACGATGTTCTTGTTCAAGGGCTGCTTGTCTGAAATGGGTAAGAAAAAGAGGCTACAGCTAACTGTATGACGTAAAGCATTAGAACATTTTTAAAACCTTTAAAAACAAACAAAGGAATAAATAACTATCATTCCACCCCTCTCCCTAAATAGTAATATGTAATGATATCATGTTTACAATAATAATTTGTGATATCAGATTATCAAGTGTAGATTTTACTAAAAATCAGATTCTTTAAAAAGAAGTATCAGTTGAATGTTTTTGAAGATGTCTTGTATTCAAAGATGACGAAACAGGAATCGCAAGCTCATGCAGCGATTGGGAACATTTCTGGAATTCCAAAAAGCAAGAATGTAAGAATCAAATATCATATAATGCAATGACCAGTCAATATGTTTTTGTTTACCAGTCATTATCATACTCATTGCTACGTCATAGTGAACTAGTTATTTTCCCAATATATCTCCATCTACATTTATTTTGCTTTGGTTTTTACCTCTTGGCATTTTCTTTGGCTTGTTCATCCAACTGCTTCTGAAGAGCTTCCTGCAAGCAAATTGAGAGAAAAGCAAAATAGAAATGTTGGTGACATACTGTCATTTTTATTCTTATTAATTTTCTTTGTCATTGAAAAATCACTTTTCCAGTTCCAAAACCTTTGGAAGTGTGTATGAAACCAGTCGTTCAGAGGACTAATAATGATTAGGTCACATATTAAATCATAAGTTAGCACAACTATTTTAGTAGCAGGATGCATAGGCAGGTTCTAAGGACTACGGGCCGTAAAAGAGTGAGTATGATCTTTAATGGCGACCAGCATTTATTTAGACTAGAAAATAAGATGCCGTTACTGACAAACCAGAAGATCAAATTCACAATGTATCCAGTCCTCGAGAAGAGTGGTTTTACACTTCCTATGAAATTGGAACCAGTTTTTTTGACATCACACTTTTGTTCTCAATTATGAATCTAATTTCCTTTCTGTTGTAATAAATATATATACATTTTATATTTTATATTAGCTCTGACCAACATTATCGAGCACTACAAGTACCCACCAACACTCATAAATATATATTTATATATAAATTTATCTGTCATTCATATCAACTGTACATCTATACGTACATATAAACATTTAAAACCTCATTATCATTTCAACAATTGAATCCATTGACAAACGAATCCATGAACCCAAACGATAAAAGCATTCCAAACTAGTCATTAAAACAAACTAATAGAGAAAATTCATAATTTGCACAGCATTGGTAAATTGAAATCTATTTCCAAATCCAGTCCAACATACCGCAGCCTTTCTGTCTTCAGCCTCTTGTCTCTTTCTCTCTTCTTCTTCCTTCTTTCTCTTCATCTCTAACTCTGCTTTTCTGGAGAGAAAATCAGATTATTATCTCTTAGAAACAATACAGAGACGGCAAGGAAAAATAAAACAAAAATGAATATAACAGCTTTAAAAAAAAAACAACCCAAAACCCCATCAAAATACCAAACACAGTAATCGAAGCTGATTTTTTGAAGCTATTAAATTTTTGTTTATTACTTTTCTGACAGATTAGCACCATTTTGACTGAAGGAAAACAATTTACAACAATTTGACTTACAGAAAATATTAAAGCTTAAAAAAAATAAAAAAATTATGATTGAATCTAAGTCCCAACAAAATGGAGACATTTGGTTATTTGAAACCCATAAATTTTTTTCCCCATACTTGACTGTATTATTATTTTTCTTTGTAGGTACATAGGGTGAGGTAGTCATGCATTTGTTTATTACAACTCCAGTAAAAGCTAAAGAAACACATTTTACATCTTTCATGATTGTTCCATGTTGCTGTTGACCAGGGACCCCCTGTAAAGCGCTATGAGCACATTTAGTGGATATTGTGCTATATAAAGCTCAATTTTTAATAAATTAATTTTTTCGTCTCAGAGGATTTTTGTACTGATGTCAGAAGGAAAGGTTAGATTTAATCATTACCATTCAAATTTTAGTCCGTCAAATATTCTTTTCCAACAAATTTAGTATGCATCAAAGAAGTACATACGAAATATGATCATTAGGAATAAATTTAAAAGGGAGATGACAATAAAAAAATCGAAAGACTTACTGTTTTCGAAGCTCCTCCTCTTCCTTTCGCTTCCTCTCTTCTTCCTCTTTCTGTTTTCTTTCCCTTTCCATTTGTTCCTGAATAGAGAAAAGAAAAGAAAAATCCATGTTACACAGTAATACATATTCATACATTTTCCTACAGACAGACAGAGCAGAGTGGTAATAAAATCACATTAAGACACAAATAATAATTTGGATTTCTTAGACCCAATAATGTATTCCTTTCATGTGAAACAAGTTTTTTTTTTTTAAAAAGAAAGAAAAAAACAAAACGAAAGAAAATAAAAAATGTAGCCTTCATACAGCACTATAGTCACTAAAAATATGCTTAAAGCCCTTAACAAGCGGTCCCAAGCCAACAACAAAACTTAACAAGCAGGATGAGATATATTACTTGTAAAGTGCTATCTTTACAAAGATAGCACAACATTATTTCTCCACGTACTCATTTTACGCCCGGGTGTGTTGAGTAAAGAGCCTTTTCAAGGGCCTCAAAGGCACCACTGACAGTGGGACTCAAACCAGGGACCATAAAAAGTAATGAACAAAAATGAATATAACAGCTTCAACAACAAAAAAGAACAAAATACCAAATGCGTAACGTTTTGGGTTCAAAACGTCATTGATCTGGGGTTTTTTGGTTATATATTTATGGTTTTTTTTTATTTTTCATTTTTAACTGAAGAATGGTTTTGAGCCCGATACGTTCTGTGTTTGGTATTTTGTCCTTTTTCGAAGCTGTTATATTCATTTTTGTTTATTACTTTTTACAGTCTCCACAGCTTCTAACAGCATAGTACCATTCAAACCAGGGACCAACAGGCCAGTAGCTAAGTGTCATACAATAGATCACAAACCCATTAAAAAAACAAACTTAAACCCCACCTGGATCTTGCGAATTCATTCTGCTTCCTCTACGGCTATGTGGTCTATTGGTATGACAATTGATTTCAGATCAGAAGGTCTTGGGATACAGCCTTGCTCGGGGCATAGTTGAGTCCTTGCAAAAGGCTCTTTACTCACATTCTCTCATCGTACTCAGGTGTAAAATGAGCACCTGGCCATTAACAGTGTTGTCTCTGTCCGAAAAAAAATTGTAATATCGCCTAACAGGCGTCATGTCTCGTTCTACATGTTACGTGTAGCTGTTGCTTTGTAAAGTGCTTTGAGCATGTTTAGTGGATATTGCACTATATAAAAGCTTAGTATTTTTTATTTATTTTTTTTTTAAAGTGTCATACAATAAGATCACAAACCCAATAAAATAAAAAAAAACCCAAACCCCACCTGGATCTTTCGAATCCTTTCTGCTTCCTCTGCACTCTTCTGGTCCTGGAGTTTCTTGGTGAGGTCTTTCACCAGGACGTCCATGTTGGTCATCAGTGTGTTGACCGTTCGGCTCATCTCCTCTCTTGAAATATCTGTTGTCTGGAAAAAGATAATGGAAATTGCAGTCACCGTTAACATTTTTCATTAATTGTGAATTTTAGATCAGGTTTACAGCTTGATCCAAGTCACCGGTAACATTTTTCGTTAATTGTGAATTTTAGATCAGGTTTACAGCTCGATTGCAGTCACCGTTAACACTTTTCATTTATTGTGAATTTTACATCAGGTTTTCAGCTTGACAATGTAAAAGTGAACAATAAAATAGAAAACAAGGATGATTTCATATCAAATTAATTGTTTGGTGACGATGCCGAAACAAAGAATGTCTTATCACATAATTTATTTTTGTTGCATTAACATTAAAAATGGTATTAAAGCTTTTTTTTTTTTTACCAAGAAGAAGGTTGGAAGAAACAAAAGGTATAGGAAGACAAATAAAATCATGTTGATAGAAGGTTAAACGGGCAAAAACTGAAAAAGTGAACAGTCTTCTAAAAACATTAGAAGACTTAGAAAAAAAGAAAGATAATTGAAGAAGATAATCACTAACACTAAAAGACAAAGTACATACTGATGATGATTTTAACTCACTCAGCCCTAACACCGACTATATCTGTAGTTTACCCGGGTTACTTTACCCCATGCCTATTTAGTACATGTTTCTGAGACAAATTATAGGCGTAGTAACAAATCTAATTTTTTAAAGTTTTTGTATGTTAATGATAGTTGAATAAAACTATCTATGCACATGCTCCTTTTTAATACATTTTTTCCAATTTTGAAAAGTAGCAAAAATCTCTAGGATTGAGAGAGTTAATGTCCAAAATTTTCATATAAAACAATTTTTAACAATATGTTGAATACTCTTTCTTGAACAGTTCATTTCAACTAAATAAAGAGCACATAAAAGGAGGAACAAAGTAAAAAAAAAAAAATTGAAATACACGGATTAACACTCTGAAGATGGATTGGAATCTGAAACACACATTGCTATTAATTTTGGCCTTATAGAAGGAATGACATTTACATCACTAACTTCTTTGTTATTGTTTTTAACCAGCCATTTTTATGAGTAGTTCTCACTAAATTCTATCAATCAGACTATAAACATTCAAGGTTATACACATAGTTTTGTGTTTTGGTACGTTATATCCTGCTGATGGATGTTGTGAGTAATTTAACTAATTGCATAAGATCAATAGAGACTACTATATTAATTTTTCAACATTCAAAATAAACCTTTCAGCATTTTAAATTTGACCTTTAACCTTCTCATATTTCCATATAATCTACCATTTACGTTGAATTTTTTGTTTGATAGAAATTTAAATGGAAGTTTAGGATTTACCCTGATCTTCTTGATGAAACTTTCTTGGGCTGTCTCCAGTTCCTTGACGGCTTTTAGAGCAGATTCCTTGTTCTTCTTCAACTGGGAGGCCAGCTGATTCACTTGAGAACGCTGAGACTGCAAGGATTTGACCTTCTGGAGGAACTCGTACCTTGGGAGATTTTTAAAAAACAAAGTTTTATTATTAAAACTGGGCGATTTCTTTTTCCTTGTGCTTTAAATAAAAGGTTTTAGTTTTAACTAATTACTTTTTTGTGAAACAATCTTAACTTTAATATTAGTGAGGCTTCAATTTCTGAGGTTTTAAAAATTTGTTTATAGTGGTTACAACAAAGTGTACAGGACTGGATGTCAATGTTTGTTATAACAGAAATTTCATTGAATCCAATGTGTTACTTTTAATATTAAAATAAATAATAAATGAGCTTTTATACAGCGCAATATCAACTAAACGTGCTTAAAGCGCTTTACAAGGGGTCCCTGGCCAACAGCAAAACGTAACATATAGGATGGGACATGACGCAGTGCTGATGGTGACAAAAATGGAAAAGGAGGAAAATTATGAATTGTTTTCTTTACGCCACATATTAACTTCACTAACCCCCACTTTTAGAGCCATTGAGATGATAAACTACTCTAGCTATCTTCTGGATAGTGGGGAAACTGCACCAGTTTGTTCCACTACACATCAAATCTCTCAAAGCCAGAAAATTTGATTGAGGAAAATGTCTTTTTTAAAATGAGGAAATTCCTCCTCTGACACAAAAATCGCGGATTGCCACGGATCCGAGGAAAACCATCAGCACTGATGACGCCTATTAGGCAATATTACAATTTTGTATTAATATACAATACAGTCGCGATTATCTTCGAAGTACGGAGTTGTGACTTAATGACAAGACAAAAAGACAAGACAATAGATACTACCTTGTAAGTATTTTTTAAAGATGGTAAAATTAAATCATGAATTACCCCCCTTTGCCACATTGCCTCTGCAAGCACCTCTCATGTTTTATAACATACTCTTACTCTTGGTTACTGTGGTTTATTTTTTTTTTCCTTCAAAAACAGTCAATACCCAGCCTTAGGGGAGGGAGAGGTGGTGGAAAGTACTGAGCGATCCCAATGATTCTATCTAACTCAAGTCTAACTAACTAAAAGGCATTGCAATGTGGGTCCATGTGGTCTTGTGGCATGACGATCGCTTTCGGATCAGAAGGTCCAGGGTTCGAGCCTCGCTCGGTCCATAGTTGAATCCTTGCAAAAGGCTCTTTACTCATATTCTCTCCTCGGGTGTAAAATTGTCTGGAAAAATTTCAATATCGCCTAACAGGCATCATGTCTCATTGTACATGTGACGTGTTGCTGTGGTCAGGACCCTTTGTAAAGCGCTTCGAGCACATTTAGTGGACATTGCCTATATCATAAAATCTCAAGTTTTTTAATGTGGTGAGTAGCTCAAGAATGTTTATCTTACTTTGGCTTAAAACGACGAGAACATCTCCACATACGAATGTTAGCCTGAATGGCAACAATCTTCTCGGCTCTGTAGGCAATCTTGTTCTTCACTGTGGAAAATAGTTTTTAAACATTACGTTTACTGCAAACCAGATTTACAAAAAATCTTATCTTAAAGTATGGAAGGAAAATGAGGCCATTTTGTAATGATTGAGTTAAATGGAGCAAAATTTAAACAAATTGGAGTGAATATCAAAATAATATATTTGCGAGTAAAATCTAAGTGCATTGCTATAAATTGTAATTATAAAACAATTAGATAAGCTTATAGGATGATGTTTTAGTGTTTCTCAATGCATGGAAAACCATAAATATGATTTGAATACGAGACTGTGTCAAAAGGTCGTATTTATGATGTACGTCACGAAATTACTCCAATAATATGTTATTTAGAAAAACTAAAGAAAAAAAAATTGATTTCATTGGTATCTCTAGGTTCAATAATGAAAAGTTACCAAAAACTGATTATCAAGCACCAAAATTATGGAAGTTATAGATTGATAAAGAGTCAAAAAAAGAGTGGAAAAAGTTGATTCTCTGGCCACACTTTGTTGAACCTTTGAGAAACTATTTCTGCTATTCTATTGGTGTTAAATTGACAGTTTTTGGTTTATTTTCACTTTATTCAATAGATTAAAACTTGTGAAAACCATTTTTTCTCTCTCATTTTTTCAGAATAACTTAGTATAGGAATATTTTAGTGTCAAACATCACAAACTGCCTTGTGGCGCAGCCTCATGTATCTTCTAAAGTAAAGCATGAAGAATATAAAGAACAACCCTATGAAAAAAAGTCTCTTTGTATCAGTAATCATATACGTTATTGAATAAAGAAGGAAATGGGGCATATACATCAATGTGTAAATTTCCATCAATTTATTTCAAGTGTATTCATCATAGATAGTATGCGCTTAGCTAAGAAACTCACAACATTGCATTTTGCAAGCATAACGGACCAACACAAAAAACTATGTGTAACCTTGAACTTTTATAGTCGGGTGAATTCAGTTTAGTGAGAATTGCTCATAACCATGGATTGCAAAAAACAATAACAAAGACCTGAGTGACGTCCACTTCGTTCTATCTATAAGTGTGCTCTTCTGTATTATGCTTTGTTGATGTAGACATTAATCAAATAACAATGAAAATAACAATATCTTACATTTAATGACCGAGAGAGCACACCATTGTGCCTTCTTCCAGCGAGACTGCAGTAGCCATTTCTTCACCTTCTTCACCAACTCAGCAAGATTCTCTGGGTCGCTCTTCATGATTTGATCAAACTCGGCAAATTTGCCCGGTCGGAAAAACACCTTGGTGAGACCAAACTTGAAATCTTTCTCGTTCAATCCAAGAGCTTTGAAGAGAGACTGAAAATGGAATTGAAACGTTTTAAAATTTACCCCTGATGCTTTAAAGGAATATTTCAACCTATATTAAAATTGAGCTTTTATGTAGCGCAATATTCACTAAACATGCTCAAAGTGCTTTACAAAGGGTTCCAAGCCAACAGCAACACTAAACATATAGGATGGGACATGACGCCTGAGAGGCGACATTACATTTTTTTCGGACAGAGACAATGCTGTTAACGGCCAGGTTTTACACCTGAGTAAGGTAAGAGAATGTGAGCAAAGAGCCTTTTCCAAGGACTCAACTATGCGTCGAGCGAGGCTTGAACCCAGAACCTTCCGATCAGAAAGCGAGTGTCATACCACTAGACCACAACCTATTTTCACTAAAAGACATTCTATTGTGAATTCAAAGAGCTTATTATTGATACAACACAATACTGAGTCTGAATCTGAGTGTTACTCCAAGTCGACTCAATTCTGAATATTTGTATTCGAGGGCGGAGAGAGCTGTTGAATGTGATAGCCATTGTTGGCTTAAGTAGTTTGATAATCTTTGTTTGAATGTTTCTAAATCTGTTGTGCTCACACATGATTCGAAAAGAGCATTGAAAAATAGAAATTTAAACAAAATAATTTTAAAACAAAAATAAATAAAGGAAGAAAAAAACAAACAAACCATGTCTTTATCACGTTTATGAAATAATTCTTCCTCACCTTACAGAAGAGTCGTGGATCAAGCCTGGATAACTCTGGTGGGAGATACTTTTTGTACATGTTGTACAGATCACTGAATTGGGTACGGGACGGGTAGCCTTGCTGCATCAGATCCAGGACGGACACCATACCTGGAGGTGGACAAAGATCAATTTGACATGACAGCTGAAGTAATTGATAGCACTGGAGTCTTTTAAGACTTTTTAACTAAAAATTGGAATTTATAATCTGAATAATTTGAAAATAAAGATCTAATTTTCTAAATGGATGAAAATGAAATCTAACAAATAATGGATGACATTTCGTTCGTCGGTGTACACCATGTCTTATAGCCTCAAAATGCAGAGTCCTGAATCTGAAAGTCACTTGAAGTTGACTCAATTCTGAGTATTTGTATTCGAGGGTGGAGAGAGTTGTTGAGTGTGACAGCCATTCCTGGTATTTAGGCTGAAGAATTTTGATAATCTTCGTTTGAATGTTTCTAAATCTGTTGTGTTCGCACATGATTCGGGAAGAGCTTTCCAGTCTTTGATAATGCAGGGTGCAAATGAATATTTGAAGATGTTTGTGTTAGTAGAATGTCAAATGAAATGATCTCTTTTCCAAAATTTTTCTCATACAAAAAATAAAATCCAACTCAAAAAGATAAAGCTAACAGTTCAAGGCAATGCCATGACCAAACAGCAGACATGATAGACCACCACCCACCGGCACATTGCAGCTGACTGAGAATGTTGGCTCCCTCGAACAAGTGGTCCACCATCTTGATATTGGGCTTGATACAACGGATGAAATTGGTACCCTAGGGAATATGAAAATCAATTGTGGAATAAAACTATTTTCAATTCAATTCAAATATTTATTTATTGTCGGCATTTTAAAAATGTTTCATAGATAATGTAGTCAGGCTAATAGAAGCCTTTGACCGACATAGGGTATAACACATAGTGCATAAAAATACATAGTAATACATTTTCCTTTAAAACATTCCCTCATCAAGATTCCAATCATGACACACAAAGAAAAGTAACATAAAAATATATATATATAATATATAAATATATTATATAATATATATAATAATATATATATATATATATATATATATATATATATATATATAATAATATAAATATATATATATATAATATATATATATATATATATATATATATATATATATGTACGGTTAGATTAATTACAAATATTACATTTGCATGGCTGGCCATTCCATGAGAGGATATGATTTTTGAAAACATTAAAATTTGAAATTTTCCTGATGTGCTCGGGAAGTTCATTCCAAAGCACAGCAGCAGAATATCTGAAAGATTTTTTGCCATAAGACGTTGTTCTGACCCTTGGAATATCAAGGAGGTTTGAATATCTAAAATTGTATCTGTTATTTTTCAAAATGACCATATCAGATAGACAAGGAGGAGCAATTTTGTATAAAATTACTCATATAACTTTTAATAATAATATCAAAAATAATAACAACAACAACAATAATAATAACAACAGTAATAATCATAATATAATAATAATAATAATAATAATAATAATAATAATAATAATAATAATAACAATAATAATAACAATAATAATAATCATAATAAAATAATAATAATAATAATAATAATAATAATAATAATAATAATAATAATAATAATAATAATAATAATAATAATAATAATACTTTTAATCATCCCAAAAATGGAAAAATTATTTTTACTTAGTTATTATTTTTTTTTCAAAGAAAAGTCGTTTCAACAAAATCACTTCTTTTTTCCTGGTGAAGGCAAATTCATAAGTGTCCTTTTTTTTCTTACACATGCGTTGAAAAAAGATTATTGAAAAATTGTTTTAAAAATTGAGTAATTAAACTGGATAGCAGATAATTAAAATTTGTCGTAAGTAATGGTGTAGAACATTGAGACTATTCAGAATTTTAAGTAAAAAATAAAGACATTATATCGGGCTGATTCAAAGCATGATTTTACGTTTAACATTACAGTTCATTGAGTATCAAACAATAAACAAAAAATTAATATAACAGCTTAAAAAAAAGAACTAAATACCAAATATGGAACGTGTAAATGTATTTGTTTTCATTGTTATTTTTTTGTTGGCTGAAAAAGAGACCGCAGCATTCCGTGTTTGGTACTTTGTCCTTTTTTGAAGCTGTTATATTCATTTTCGTTTATTACTTTTTAATTTGAGCATTTTAAAAATTGAGCTTTTATATAGCGCAGCATCCACTAAACACGCTCAATCCGCATTACAAGGGGTCCCTGGCCAACAGCAACATTTAATATGTAGGATGGGACACGAGGCGATATTACATTACTTTTTACAGTCCACATCTTCTAGCAGCTTACTATTCACACTGACTTCATTTAACTTTTAAATCAATCCCCATCTTTCCAATCCAACTCACCGTGGCAGCCAGTTTCTCCATGAGAACCATCAACTGTTTCCGGAATTTGCTGCCCACACTGATAAAGTTGAGCTTGCCAGAGGTGGTCTCCACGCTGTGGAAGAGTTTCTGAAGCAGAGGGTTCTTGCTGTCCTGGATCAGGAACTCCAGAGACGCATGCAGGGCATCGTTGTTCTTTTCTATGAACTGCGTCTGTCATGTGAAAGAAGAACAAATAAAATAAATAAAATAAATTTATCCCTAAGAAGACATTTGTCTTTAGAATCTATTCTAAGTTTGGGCATAAGCCACAGTGTAGTGCCAAAAAGTGAGCTAAGGCGAAGTGACTTGCTCAAGGCTCAAGACCACAGATTGCGGCATGGAGAAGAAAAACTGGGTAAATTAAAGTATCTCACTCCTCTAACCAGATAATATACTAAAAGTTGACCATACAGATCATACATAAGAGTTTAAGTTTCAGTGTATTCATTCTTCAGAAAAAAATTATACTGATTTCACTTAAATTTATTAATGTGAAAATCAGTATTAAATGAATAATTCCACCTGACCCCCCCAAAAAAATTTAGCTTTTTTTTTTGGCGCAAATATCCACTAAATGTGCTCAAAGCACTTTGCACTAACCAACAGCAACACTTAACATGTAGGATGAGACATGACGTCTGCTAGGCGATATTACAATGTCTACAGTATCTGTCTTTGTCTAAATAATTGAAGCTTACAATTCAATATTTATCAGTACTTACAGTATGATAACAAACAGCACCAGCAAAATGTCGAATCAAAAATCCTTCCGTGTCACGGACGTTCCTGTGGCTTTTTAATTTAGATTTCCTTGGAACCTGGGGATGACAAATCAAATCTAATGCTTAAGAAAATGAAGAATTTGGTTACATCGTTAATCCTATTTCATTGATATATAGAAATAGAGGTAAAATTAAATTGGTTCTGATTGTAGTATTTGAAACATAATTTTACAATGTAAATATTATTATCAGTTATATACTTGCTCTATAACTAAACAACAGTTACAGTAAATCAAGTGATTTATTTTCAGATAAAAAAGTATAAATTAAAAGTATACAAGAAAAACGTTTTTTAAAAGCAGTGCTTTATTTATGAATTTAAAATACATTTTAAAAAAAATTTCCATTTCAACTCCTATTGTCTATTTTGTCTATGACAAAAAAAAAAAAAAAAGAAATAAGAAAGTTTTATAAATATTTTCTCAATACAAATGAAATTATAAGCAGCAGTCCAGTCCATTTAAAGACCTTGCCCGCTGTAGATGTATACAAATACAAACATAGCCTTAATACTCAGCAAGACGTAATTCACGGTTTTCAACTGCGATTCAGAACAAAATTTCCATCATTTGAAGAATGGCAATTGAGGTGGAAAGCCTTCCAAATTTTTCAATAAGGATAAATGAAGTAATGTTGAAAATGGATGGTGAAAAGCTAAAACATGAAGTGAAGAGGAAGAACTTTTCTCAAAAGTGAAAATATCTCATGTCTCATGTCAAATATCTCTTGTAAAGCACCACTGAATGTATTTGGTGGAGATTAGTGCTTTGCAACAATTCATCATTATCATTCTTCTTCTTTTTACAATTCATCATTATCATTTATATTACAATTGTTAGAAGAAAAAAACAATGTGTAGCTGGTTATACTTACACTCAGTCTGAAATGGTCTTTGTTACGGGAATGGACTTCATTGGTAAAGTGATCGTATTTGGGAGTGGGCAATTTGCTCTCCTCATCCAGGAGGTCAAAGATACCACAGCTCTTGGCTTCAATCAACTCGATACAATCTTGATTGTCCGTCCATTCAATCTTCTTCACATTCAACCCTTCCTTGTCGTACAGAATTTGTTCCTAAAAACAAAACACAAGTGAAATGTATGTTCATTAGATACTATAAAAGCCAGAATAAAATATTTCTGATTTGGGAGTTCTGGGTTAAAGCCCGTGCACCAGCACTGGAAAATAAAGTATAAGTCATGACTTGGGCATGGCCCAGACCCCTTAGAGTTTATGGAGTTAATGACAAAAACACTTGTATGATGGGATTTTATGATTTTCTGCTTTAGCTCTACCCGAGTTCCTTGTTCAATAAATAATAATAATAATAATAATAATAATAATAATAATAATAATAATAATAATAATAATAATAATAATAATAATAATAATAATAATAATATAATAATAATAATAATAATAATGATAATAATAATAATAATAATAATAATAATAATAATAATAATAATAATAATAATAATAATAATAATAATAATAATAATAATAATAATAATAATAATAGTAAAAATAACCTTTTGTCAAAAAAAAAAAAAATTAAATTATCCATAAAACTAAAAAACAAAGAAAAATATGTAAATGTAAGAGGAAAATATGACTTGAAATGATTGCTTAAGAACTGATGAATTTCCAATAGGATTCAACAGTCTGATGTCACGCAGGCCCAGCAACCAGCAGCTTGGTTCTAAACAAAGAAAATCAGTACTTTTTATTCTACATGCTGGCTAGAACTTTTTCACATGTCATATGATCAGAATGTATAAAAGTAAAACATGATCAGATTTATAATACTTTTCTCCTCTGGATACACTTTTATGCTCGTTGGAGAAGTATTTCATAAGGGCATCCGCCATTGTTCCGATAGTTTAGAACCAGTTACTAAGTTACTATGCGACATTACAAGGGAAGTGACATCACGACTGTTGAAGCCTATTGAAAACCATCTGAAAGATTCAATAATTTAAAAAGAATAGCCAAAAAATTACCTCTTTAAGGATTCTGTCGTTGAAAAATTGTTGTAGTTTTTCATTACAATAGTTGATGCAGAACTGTTCAAAACTGTTGACTTGGAAATATTCTGTTGGAAAATGATATTGAATTTTTAAAAAGTAATTCCTACGACAAAGCATTGACAAGAATTTGCTTCTTTGGTTTTGATACAGGTCACTAAATCTTATAAGTCGATAATTTTTTATTTTTTAAAATCCCAGTTTCTAGCCTGAAACTCAAAATAGCAATTGCTTGCTGTCCTTTGAATAGGACACTGGTCTATCGCAAAGTACTTTCCATCAAATCTAACAGACTCAGCTACCCATTCACTGCTGGGTGGACAGGAGGGTAAAAAAAATAAATCTCGACTGCACCTGGGGATCGATCTTGGTGCCTTTGCGTATGAAGCGAGTGCTCTAGACCTGTAAATGAGCTCTATAAAAATTGACTGAAACTGAAACTCTTCTTCGTAATTCGTCGTAGCGGTAAAACCCAAAGAATCAAAATGAAAGGTAAACAGCAAGCTCACTTGAGCAAAGCAATGGCAGAAAACTACTAATTACCATTGTTCCTTATAATTAGGTATCCAATCAGTGAAGAAACTTAGAAACGGTCAACCAGTTTGTTTACAACATGAGGCAATCAAAATGTGCTTGTAGCAATCATATAACTTTCGATTTGAAGGTGTCTACATAACGAACTTCCGGTGTTCGATTTTTCTTATTCATACTTTTCCTGTCCTTCAAGCAAATGTGGTCAATTTTGGCTTAGACGGAACAGTGAAATTTATCGCTCGGCGGCTCAGTTAAAATTGGCTACGACAGGTTTGGAAAGTGAAAAAATAATTTCACGAAGGCTGTGTGAATATACACTGGGGTGTGTTCAGACACGGCAATTCTAAAAAGCATTGCTTAGCCTTGGCAATATATCCATCGTTAATATAAACGGCCCATGAGCTATGCGTAGCGCTGTGGAACATTCCTAATTAACTTTACAGTCATTCGACTACGATTCATGAATTCTTTCTTTATTCAATTCTTTCTTCCCTTTTTAAAAATATTTGAATTTGATGAATTGACTGATTTCAGTTAATTGACTGAGAATTACAGGTCTAGTGCTCTATCAGCTGAGCTATCACCCCCCCTGCCCCCTTAAATTGTGTAACATTTCTATAAAGACTACCAAATCTTTGTCACCTCAGCTAGAATATGTCCGTATTGGTTTAAAACAGTCATTTTGAGGTTCACAAAACTAAGTTGAAAATAAATTAGGCATATCCAATGTAACATTGAAAGATTCATCACATCACGTTTGTATCTTTTTCCCCTCTTCTTATAAAAGAGAAGGGGACTGTGAAAAAAATGATACACACATGTGATTGAAACCAGTTCCTTTGCATCTCAATACATCCCTGCCTGAGACTTACCAAATCCAGCGATATCCAGCACACCAATGTAACCAGCAGACGACCCAAATGGAATGGCCTTGTTCACCATGTCTACGATGTAGTCAAACATGCGAGAGTAGACAGACTTGGCCAAAGCATCCCGGGCATTCTGAGCCTCCGACACCTTCAGGGGAACTCTGGTGATGGGCAAAAATTTTAAATAAGAACAATTTCCATGGACTCAGAACATATGTTACAGTGAATGACATAATCAGTCGGGTTTTGATGTTTGTATTGAAAAGGCGTCTAGAGCTGTTTGGATATGGAATGGTCTCTGTATAAATGATCTACATTATGATTATTATTATCGCGCATGATCAACTTTGACCCCTTTGCCGACACATCAACTTACTTGATAGCAGTTCCCTTGAGGCCTCCTCTGGACGCCTGCATCACTCTAGAAGTCAGGGCATCTTTCAGCTCCTCTTTGTCAACACCCAGGAGAGATGCAGCTGTTAGAAGTGATTCCTCTGCTGCCTTTATCACCTTACACCCACCTAAACCAGAAAAATGCAATGTTAATAATCAAGTACTGTTTATTCTCTCTCAATATATAATAATCTTTGGCTGCATTCTTAACTCACTCAACCCTAACACCGACTATATCTGTAGTTTACCCAGGTTACTTTTACCTCATGCCCGTTTATTACATTTTTCTGAGACATATTAGTCTCAAAGTTAATGTTTTAAGCTTTTACATGTTAGTGGTAGTTGAATAAAACTATCTGTGTACATGCTCATTTTTAATTTTTGAAAAGTAGAAAAAATCTCTAAGATTGAGTGGGTTAATAAATGAAACAAGCTCTGAGAATTAACTTCTAAAATGAAATAATTTCAAAAAATAAATCATATCGAAACTTTATTTGACAATCAAATTTCACACAAACCCGTTGACATAAAATATTTGAATAATTTCTTGAAGTAGAAATTAAATTTTTTTCAAATAGTGGAATCAGACTATTTTACATTAAATTTCGTCCAATGTTTAAAAAGAGAAAGACGTTAACAGACATTTCTTATCAAATCATTTTCTTTAATAATTTACCACAGCACATACAAATAACTTTTCAGCTAGACTTCTATCAACAAAAAACACTTGTTTTTGTTTTGAAGGGTTTTACAGCACTTGCAACACATTTAGATCGTATCAGCGCAAGTAATTTCATTCCAAGATTTAAAAAAAGCAAGTTGGAAAAGAAGACAAAAAAACAGAAAACAAATTGGAAAACAGAAAAAGGGGGAAAGAAGGACACAGAAAGTGATCTCCCTGCCCACTTTGGGAGATAAAGAACCCCATCCAGCAATAGTGTATATCTAAAATCTGACCTTTGACATCATCTGCGTCTTCTTCAAAAGCTACATTTCCCAAATGCAAGATGGCAGCCACCAGAGCGTACACACTCAAGCGATCCTGGTCGCCAAAGCCGAGATGTTTCATGGCCGCATCACACACACCAAAGTCATTGACGTCATCCAACACACGATCATTCAGGCTGCCCAACTTCAAATACTGTATATATAAAAATAAAATAAACAAAATTTTAGGCAAAGATGAGGAATTGCATCTATTTGCCTATATCATAGTGGGCAACTTTTTAAACACCTAAATTGGGACATCCTAAAGCGGGCTACAGTCTTGACCCAAAAGGGCAGAGCGTTTGGACTATTTCAAAATATAATCTAAGACATTTAAAAAAAAGAGAGCTTTTATATAGCACAATATCCACTAAGCATGCTCAAAGCACTTGACAAGGAGCCCTGGCCAACAGCAACACTTAACATGTAAGTCGAGACATGATACTGCTGGGCGATATTACAGTTTTTTCCGACAGAGACAACGCTGTTAACGACCAGGTACTCTCTTACACCTGAGTACGGTGAGAGAATGTGAGTAAAGAGCCTTTTCCGAAGAATCAACTATGCGCCGAGGACACAGGGCTTGAACCCAGAACCTTCAGATCTGAAAGTGAGTGTCATACCACAAGACCACAAAGCCGCGCATCTAGATTGAGACTGAGTAACACATTAAAGCTTGGCTTGAATTTTCTCTATTTGTCTCTTCCTTGTTTTAATTAGCTGGTCAACAACAAAAAACACCCATAAACCTGAGACATTTCCACACCACCTGACAATTCTTTCTTTATCATTTTTCCTTTCTCACCAACTTGCCAATTCGGGACAGTCCCGATTTTATCAGGGCAGTTTGCAGACCTGTTTAGTACCACAAAATATTCGTAGAAATACGAATTTTTGACTCCAGATACAGAACTGCATTCGTCTCTTTGACTCAATAAACCTTACTGAAAAGGAAGTTAAGTTCATGAGAACTTATATTCAGGACTTTAGAGCATTTTTGGATCATGCTGAGGGCAAATTGTTTATTTCTAGAGCTATTTAAAGTGGATTTTTCTTTTTTCCTTTGGAAACTGCGAATTTTTTACATTTCAGGTAGGCAGCTCTGCAGTTGGTCGCTATGCCTGCTCAATTATCACATCAAGAGATGAAGTGAGTAGGAAAGTGCCAGAAGACAATAGAGAATAAAAATTTTGCAGCGGCGATGGGGATTTGAACCTGCGACCTTACTGGTACGACAACTCCGCCTGGCCGGGGAGAGCGTGACCCTACCGTATGAGCTATCCACGATCCCAATTATTACATGTAATGTGTAATGAGATTTAAAATAATACTTTCAAACCACCTACTATCTACATAAGCTCGAATCGATTCTTTCTATAACCCATTTTTAAAAATCAGGTCAAAAAAATAAAGCCACAGTTGAAAGCAAAATCCCGATTTACCTCGACATAAAAATATGGACATTCAAAAGAATAATCCTTAATATTGTAAAGCAGCGATACGCCAACTCCAAGTCCAGTGATAAGAAATCATAAATAGGTGGTCTTAAGGACAAGTTGATTATTCCACAATTATTCAAAACTCACACACACACACCCACACACACACACACACACACACACACACACACACACACACACACACACACACACACAAATATTCACATAAGGTGACTTTCTCTCACTTTTTGAAAAAATATCCAAGCCAAGTTTTAATCTCAAAAAGAAATGATCTTAGAAAAAAAAAAAGTCTTCTAATAAAGAAAATATTTGTTTAAATACCTTTTTCTAATGTTGGGTGGTCTAGTTGTCCATAAAACTGGCCATCTATACACATGCCATCTTTGATTAACTAAATCTATAGAACATTTCTTCATTTCTAATTCATAAAGAGAAAGTGCATATGAAGTTACACTCTAGTCAAATACAGACAACAGTAAACACAAACCCACCTGTACAGTCAATAAATATAATATATGTTACAGTGAATGCCAGTGAATCAGTCGGATGGTGAAAAGGTTTGAACTGAGATCTTGCCAAGTTTAGTTAGAAGGTAAATTGTTATAAAAAATGAGTTCTTGTCATAAATGATTAAATCAACTTTTTTCGTATATCTTTGAGAAATATCAAAGCTTAATTTCACTTCTAAATATTTTTTACAGCTAGTCAAGTTGAAAAAGTATGAAATTTGAAAAAAATTGCTGGATACCTTTTCCATACATCTGACCATAACTTTAAAAAATTCACCCGATTTACTTCAAATAAAGATAAAAATGCTCTGGTGAGCATATTCTTTCAGAAAATGCAAAAAAGAATGCAAATCCAAAATCTTCACCTTCCAACTGATTATGTCATGTACTGACACATATTTGTAAAAAGCACAACTGATGAGATCAAAGACAAAAGGCATTTAAACTTTTCCTACCTGTTGACTTTTCCTGTTATCAGTCAGGCTCTTTTCATTCTTCCGACTGACGAAGAATTGTGTGTTGCCTTTCCTCAAGTACTAAAACATGGGAATAAAGTAGAAACCATCACAACATCCACAGACATACTACATATACAATGACACATAGAGGCTTGTGCTTTTCTACCGCAGATAAACAGTAACGGATCACTAAATCAAACGTTAAATAATGCAACCGAACCTGTGCATTGTAAGTGTTGAAAAGAAATTAATAAAAATAACTTTTTAAAAACGACCATATTTAGACATTGCATCAAACTTTAAATATTTCTGTATCTAATGTTGACAGAAATTAATATTTAATTTTTTGTTTTTCAACTTTACTCCTTTTCCACAAATACTTTCCACTAATGGACCAACAAATCTGTTGGTAGCTAACATATGTGAGGATGGCTGAGTAAACCCAGGAAGATGCGGCAAGGTACGATTAGAGATATGAACTAAAATTGAAGATAGAGTGTTTCCCAAAGGAACAAATTTTATTCAGAAATAAGTTGTTAACTTGGGTTCTAATAGACATTGAAAGAAAATTTTAATTAGTAAATGACCAGAAAGATGTGGTCTACACCACTGAATACATAACTGAATTTATGAAATTTGCGCATCTTTCTTAGTTTTCTCAGCCAACCACACATGATTTCAGAAAAAAAAAAAAAAATTGGAAAATTATACATTTTTGCAATCAATCTGCTGTGATAAAAAAAAAAAATAAAAGAAAGAAAGAAAGAAAGAAAAAAACAAAAACAAAAAACAAAGAAAAATAAGAGCGTGTCAAACCCAAAGTGTGATACACCGGTAGAAAAGCACTGCTACAGAGTGAAGCTTTCATTAACCTATAGCCAGACACTTCCTAAAAATGTATGTCACAAAACACAGTGACGATGATCACCAAAAGAAAGTGAAAAATGTATTGTCAACAGTAGTGTTCAAGACAGCAATCGATTCCATTGGCTTTACTTCTGAATACGTCCGAATGTTCAATTTCTTTTGGTGGTCAATGATTTTTGCATTATTTCATAATTTTCTTTTTTTAGGAAGTATCAGACAATGACTTGACAAAGGCTATGAATGTACGGAGAAAAGAGAGACAAGACAAGACAAGAGAAGAGTACAGCTCCGGCTACAACAAGTGATGCGTGGAGGATAGTCGTACTTGTATCCGGCTACAACAAGTGATGCGTGGAGGATAGTCGTACTTGTATCCGGCTACAACAAGTGATGCGTGGAGGATAGTCGTACTTGTATTTAAACGTTTCTGCTTGAATGTGACCAATCATCTCAAAACAGTATTATATTGTGGTGACACTAATGGAAAAAAGAGTGAAAATGGAGAGACTTTGGATGGGAACAATACAGTCAATGGACGTTGAGGGTACAAAGCCTTCGTCAGCACAACAATAAACAAATGAATGTGGAAAAAACAATATAACTTGTATTGTCTGTTATATTGCATTTTATTTTATTTGTTTTCAACGTTCATTTGTTTATTGTTGTGCTGACCAAGAATTTGTACCCAAAACGTCCATTGCCTGTATTGTTCCCATCCAAAGCCTCTCCATTATCACTCTTTCGTCAGTTTTTTCATGATCTCAGGCTTCAGGCAGCTCCCACCGCTCTCTACTTCTCTATGTTGTGGTGAACCATTTGCTTAAAATAGAATTTATAGCTTAACTTATAAAATGTCCTTTTAAACCATTAAAAAACAAAATTCCATGTCCTTATTGTTTCAATATTTCATTTCAATTCAATAAAAAAAATGCTCTATATTGTGCAATCATGGTTATTTCATTATTGATCCCTTCTCCGACACTTATAAATTGATACAGCGACCCCCCCCCCCCCCCCCCCCAAAAAAAAAAAAAAAGAAAGAAATAAAAACAGATTTTTTCCACCTAATTTACTCATATTGACTTTGAGCTTAAATTTCTTTATAGAATTCATTCAGTAATAATACCAGATTGGTCTGATGGGTCACACATATCTGTTATACTTATGATACTTTAAGAAAAGTACAAATTACGGTCCAAAATATCTGTTGTATTTATGATACTTTAAGAATAGTACAAAGTACGTCACTTATTTCTGTTGTACTTATGATACTTTAAGAAAAGTACAAAGTATGGTCACATATATCTGTTGTACTTAATTATGACACTATAAGAAAAGGAGAAAGTACATCGCATACAGCTCTAATCAAGTCGTAAACTAAATCTCATCAATATTTTAAGTACTTACAATTTTGAAAAAGGAAATGTAAATAAATAAATAAATAAATAAATAAATGAATAAATAAACAAATAAATAAATAGGTAAATAAATAATTATTTCAACTTTTAAGAAAAAAAGAAAAAGAGAAATAAAACAAACCTGCTTTGTTTTAAGACCAAGCAATATAGGGATATTAAATACCTTCATCATATTAATTTAGAATCAATTTATAAAGTTACTCTATTACTAAGCAAATCAAGTTCCATCACAAAACATATAAAAGCTCTACATGGTAGATAAGCAAACAGTGAAATAAGTTGTACCAAAATAATTTTTTAAAAAGGGGTTCTTTAATAAACAAAAATAAATAAAACAAACTATCTATATGAAATAATCATAATGTGAATAACAAAAACATAAATAATCAAAATGCGAAAATAACGAAAGCGTAAACAATAAAAACAGGAAAAATAGAACATAAATCACAATAAATTTAGAAGAATGTGTACTGAAATGAGCATAAAGGATTGGCTGTATAAATAAGCAAATGATAACAATTTTTAGAAGGACAATCTATTTCATTTACTCGATTCCTCCTTTTTCTATGATGTAAAACACCACGTCTTGCATCTTTATTTATTTAGTTTTTATTTTCTTTTTCTTAACACAATCCATTTAGTCTGAACTCCTTTCAAGTGTAATCATTTGTTTTGATGAGGGGGTGACCCGAAATGTGAATAATCATCTGTCGTATGTTATTAATTGAAGTTTGTTTGTCATTTCCTCAAAAATGTTTTCATTTGATTACATCGTATTGGGCTCAGTGGTACTATCCAAAAGGTACAGATTTTGACTACCCGCCTCGTTGTGCAGCCTTGAGCAAGTCACCTCGCCCTAGCTCACTTTGTGGCTCTGCAATGTTGCTGATGCCTGGGTTATTTCAGTCATCCCTTGGAATAGACCCAAGAGACAAATTTCCCCTATGGGAATGAATAACAGGAATTGTTTTTTTTAAATTACATATTCTTTATTTTTTAATATCATAATATAACTAAGTGCCAAAGTATATTTTCACATATCATCCATCTATAACACTTGTCAACATCTACTGGCATCTTGACATTAAAAGTTGTAAAAGCTTATCATTGTTTGTTGTTGTACCCTTTATACGACTCAAACCAAATCAAGACATTTCCAAATAACAAAAGGAAACAATAATCATTTTAAAGAACCAAAACGAATACATAACTTTGTGAAAAATTTTAAACAATAATTAAATAAAGGATAAACAACAACAACAAAAATTGAATGACACAAATTTGTAAATAAAGTGATTTGCAGTGATAAAATAATTCAATAAATATTGAACATAATTTTTTGTTGTACAAAAATAGGTAAAATTTAATTCCAAACTTGTCAACGTTACCTGAAATTGATCTGGTGGAGCAAGTTTTAACTTTTTCCTGAGTTCCTCTGGCGACCCGGCACAGAGTCGGTAAAAGATGTGGTAGTTCCTCTCCTCTGAGGACTGGGTGCAAACCCGACTCTTCTCCAGGAGGTAGTGAGAGATGAACCCACCACAGACTGCATTCTGTTGCAGGGTGGAAATTCAAAAACAGTGCAAAACGTCATCAAGGGGAAAATCAAACAATTTTACAAACATTTAATTATTCAAAATGCGAAAGTCAGTATTCTGATTCAGTCTCATAATGACTTTCTCATCCTTTAAATCATTTTTTTTTCCCAATAATTAACTGCCTGACTCAGCTAAACTGTGTGGCCATGTGGTCTTGTGGTATGACACTCGCTTTCGGATCGGTAGGTCCTGGGTTCGAGCCTCACTCGGCACATGGTTGAGTCCTTGGAAAAAGCTCTTTACTCACATTCTCTCACTGTACTCAGGTATAAAATGAGTACCTGGCCGTCAACAGCTTTGTCTCTGTTTGAAAAAAATTGTAATATCACCTAACAGGGGTCATGTCTCGTCCTGCATGTAAAGTGTTGCTGTTGGTCAGGGACTCCTTGTAAAGCGCTCAGAGCACGTTTAGTGGATATTGCGCTATATAAAAGATTAATTTAATTTAAAACTGAGTATCAGTGGTGATGCATATTTTTAAAAAAAGTGTTATTTTAATTAGAAAATAGAAAGAAAGAAAAGTAAAAAAAATGAACAACATAAAAGGGAATTGAAAATCAAAGTTTCACAGCATATATATATATATATACAGCATACGGCCAACATTGTGAATCTACAATGAAGCCATTCTTGAAACAAATGTCCAAAATTCAATAATGAAAAATATTGATATGCTTTATCTTTTATTCAGGAAATGAATGAAAATTGTTAAACAGAAAAGGAACAAAAATACAATCATGTAACTCTAAATGATTTAGACTTCAATTGCAATTGCCATCTCAAAAGAAACAATTTTGTTTTTTTTTAAAGGGGGGAAAAAAAAAAGGGGGGGGGGGTGAGGGGTGGAATGGTCAAATAATATGATCAATATGTCAGCACAAAATTGTAAAATAATTTGTGATCAATACGAAAACAACAACCTATTTTACTCACCTTTTTATCAAAATGAATTTCCACAAACTTTCCAAATCGACTACTGTTGTTGTTTCTGACAGTTTTGGCGTTACCAAAGGCCTCCAGTAAGGGGTTGGCTGATGGGGGAATGAAAAGTGAGTAAAGAAATCAGATAAGAATGAATATAACAGCTTCAAAAAAAGAACAAAATACCAAACACAGAACTTTTCAGGCTCAAAACCCTTCTTCAGCCAACAACTTAAAAACAATAAAGACATAAATACATTACTAAATTTCAGATAGACGAAAGAGATATTTTTTAGGTCCTCTCTGTAGAATAATCTTGGAAAGATTTACCGTGAAAACAAAAAAGTTTATACATTTTATTAGTAGAATGAATACAATTTCTTAAACTGAAAGAAACAAAAATTTCACATTTCTGGTCCTTTTAACGTTAAATAAAATCCTTTTTTGGCATTTTGTTCACCCCGACATAATACAGTTATGACGCAAATTGACGTTTTGGTCAGAAATATGAATTCAATTCTGGGTTGTACTCACATTCCAAGATGCGTTGTTCGATGGGTCCAGCATGAGTTCCCCAGCACTCTGTGAGATACTTCAGGATGTGTTTGGTGGACTCCGTCTTCCCCGCTCCAGACTCCCCACTCACGATGATAGACTGGCTTATCTTGTTCACTTTCATGTCTCTGTATGCCTTGTCAGCTACGAGGGTGGAATAGAGTGTAGGGCAGAAGTCAAATTATTTGTTATAAATATGTATACTGCTGTATACAAACGCGTCTTCCTAATTCGGATGTCTCCATTTTCCAGATAGGTTGCCTGGGGACGGATTATTTTCTTCTTTATTTGTACACTTTAGGGACTGATTCCACTATCTGGATGTTTATGTAATCAGGACAAAATGCTGGGAAAGAAGGTGTTTGGATTGGAGAGACGTGACTGTAAAAAAATAACAAACAAAAAAACAAAAAACAAACAAACAAGCTCATAACATTGCCATCTGGAAGTATAACGGATCAACACACAAAACTATGTGTAACCATAAACTTTTATAGTCTGGTTGATACAGTTTAGTGAGAAGTAATCATAAATGTGGATGGCAAAAACCAATAACAAAGACCTGAGTGACGTCATCTTCATTCTATCTATATAGCGCAATATCCACTAAATGTGCTCAAAGAGCTTTACAAGGGGTCCCTGACCAACAGCAACACTTAACATTTAGAACGGGACATGACGACTGTTAGGCGATATAACAATTTTTTTGGACAAAGACAACGCTGTTAACGGCCAGGTACTCATTTTACACATGAGTATGGTGAGAGAATGTGCATAAAGAGCCTTCTCCAAGGACTCAACTATGCGCCAAGCGAGGCTCGACCCCAGGACAGTTCAATCCAAAAGCAAGTGTCATACCACTAGACCACATATGCAATTCATTTGACATCATTAAAAAAATAATTAAGTTACAATGACAGATTCAGAAAATGTCCCAATAAAAATAAAACAATGATAATAAAAAAATTAATTTTTAATTAAAAATAAGTGAGTAACAACTGAATAACAACAACTACACGACATCAAAGATAATGACAATGTTAATAATGGTGATAATCAAATTAAAAATTACAGCAATAAAACTGCCAACAACCTACCAATAGCATAGACATGAGGTGGGAGGGTGCCCAGAGATTTTCCCATGTAAGACTTGATAGTCTTGGTGGAGTACAGGTCTGGAATCTCATAGTACGGATTGATGGCGATTAAAATGTTGGCTGTGTAGGTCTGGAGGGGAGAGGAGGGGAGGGGAGGGGGGGGGGTGAAAGAGAGAATCAACAAGGACGTATTTTATTGAATTGACAAAAAATACAAATGCAACAGATTTTAAATTGCAAGATTGTTTTTTTTGTTTGTTTGTTGCTTTAGGTCTCTTCCAACACAATTGAGGTTATATGAGAGACCGCTGAAACAAAAAAACAAGCAATCTAACAAAAATAGTACAAATGTCAATCAAAATCATAACCTAAAGATATCATAAGCTAAATTATAAATAACCAAGAACAAACAGGCAGAGGATTTACAGGAAAAAAAATAAATATCCCCTGTCAAAAATACAATCACAAACCAAAGAAACAGGATAGGCTAGTAAAGAGAAGAAGAAACGACATCACTATCGGATCGTACACCCATGCGAACATCATAGGTATATGATTCAAGGGTGATGCTCCCATCCAACCACCCGCAAAATTGCAAGATTGACTGCTCATAATATTCTACTGTTCAGAAAAATGCCCTTTTGAAACAATATCTTAAGACCATCCGTAATTTAAAATTGATTTGCTTATAATTAAGAATTAACATTTTTGTTATAAAAAATTTTTTTTTACAAATTAGTATCTGAGAGGATAACCGAGGAAGATTTAATATCTGAGAGGACACCAAAGGAAGATTTAGTATCTGAGAAGATACCAGAGGAAGATTTAGTATCTGAGAGGATAACCGAGGAAGATTTAGTATCTGAGAAGATACCAGAGGAAGATTTAATATCTGAGAGGATACCAAAGGAAGATTTAGTATCTGAGAGGATACCAGAGGAAGATTTAGTATCTGAGAAGATACCAGAGGAAGATTTAGTATCTGAGAGGATAACCGAGGATGATTTAATATCTGAGAGGACACCAAAGGAAGATTTAGTATCTGAGAGGATACCAGAGGAAGATTTAGTATCTGAGAAGATACCAGAGGAAGATTTAGTATCTGAGAGGATACCAAAGGAAGATTTAGTATCTGAGAAGATACCAGAGGAAGATTTAGTATCTGAGAGGATAACCGAGGAAGATTTAGTATCTGAGAGGACACCAAAGGAAGATTTAGTATCTGAGAGGATACCAGAGGAAGATTTAGTATCTGAGAGGATAACCGAGGAAGATTTAATATCTGAGAGGACACCAAAGGAAGATTTAGTATCTGAGAGGATACCAGAGGAAGATTTAGTATCTGAGAGGATAACCGAGGAAGATTTAATATCTGAGAGGATACCAAAGGAAGATTCAGTATCTGAGAGGATACCAGAGGAAGATTTAGTATCTGAGAAGATACCAGAGGAAGATTTAGTATCTGAGAGGATAACCGAGGAAGATTTAATATCTGAGAGGATACCAAAGGAAGATTTAGTATCTGAGAGGATACCAGAGGAAGATTTAGTATCCGAGAAGATACCAGAGGAAGATTTAGTATCTGAGAGGATACAAGAGGAAGATCTAGTATCTGAGAGGATACCAGAGGAAGATTTAGTATCTGAGAGAATACCCGGGGAAGATCTAGTATCTGAGAAGATACCAAAGGAAGATTTAGTATCTGAGAAGATACCAGAGGAAGATTTAGTGTCTGAGAGGATACCAGAAGAAGATTTAGTATCTGAGAGGATACCAGAGGAAGATTTAGTATCTGAGAGGATACCAAAGGAAGATTTAGTATCGCAGAGGATAACCGAGGAAGATGTATTATCTGAGAGGAAAACCGGGGAAGATTAATAGAAAAGTCAGAATATCATTTTCATCCTAGCAGTAAAGAACAAACACCATTGAATGAAAGTATTTAAATATTACTTACATAAATGCTGTTCTTCATATAACGTATTCTGATGTTGTTGAGAAGAGTGGCTTCATTTAAGTACATGAGAGCACCTGAAAAATGAATCAGGAAAAAACCCATAAGCACCTATTGTAAAATGATCGTTAAAAATAAGAACAACAAAAGCAAAACAAAAATAAACCAAAAAAATCAAACAAAGAAAAAACAAATATAAATTTCTGATCCGTCTTGCCAATCTGGTAGTATATCTGAATAAACGGTACTGATGTCGCAGATTGTGACCTTTGACACCAAAGCAAAATGTCATTGTGAAGGCGGTAAGTTTCATCACCACCGTTAATTTTTACACAATTTAAATTGCTGATATCTCAGCTCTTGGAGTAATGAGAAAGTGGTTCTATATCACAATTTAAACCTTAGAGCACAAACTTTTTTTCATAAAAAATTCATGCTTTCATCACTAATTTGCACGATTCGGGGGGGGGGGGGGGGGGGGGGGGGGGGGGGTTGTGTCCCTAATTCCCCTAGCTATAACAACAGCAGAAATGTGGGGTTTTTTTTCTTCTTCAGTATTTTAACAATCCAAAGCATGACTTACAATTGTCGGAACAATCTTTATTGTCGTACTCCTCAGCAGGGAAGGTTCTGTCGTACAGAGAGTTGATGGTCTGGAAAATGACACAAAGAGAACAACACCAGTCAACACGAATTACACAAAAATAAAGATGAATATGCTATTATTAAGGTCAGGTTGTGTCTTGTTAAATGATGAACTTATCTTCAGGGCCAGGAAGACACAGAGAGGGGCAGGAAGACACAGAGTTTGATTCTTCACCGTGCCGAGTTGTATGCTCGTGTCTAGAGCTCACATTGCATGAGATGCTGGCGCTATATAAGTGTGCAGTATTATTATTATTATTATTATTATTATTATTATTATTATTATTATTATTATTATTATTATTATTATTATCATCATTATAATTATCAATATTATTATTATGGTGTTAAGCAAGTCACCTTGCCATGGCTCACTTTGAGGTGCTGCACTGCAGTCGATACCTGGTTTATTCCAATAATCCCCTGGAATAGACCTAGACCTTCAAGACAAAATTCCCTTGTGAATGATTAAATATACCCTATTTGAATTCATAATTCACTTATACTCATTTTCATCAAATGAGCTCAAAAAGCACAGGACCCTACCTAATGTAATATATAAAACACGACTTCAAAAGATTTTTAAAAAATTATTTATTTTGGTTAAAATACTTACAGTTCCAGGTGCATCAAATGGCTCGATTGTAATTTGGTCTGAACCGATGTCCACAATCCGTCCAAGTTTGAATCCCTCAATGGGATGAGGGACCCACACTCTCTTGCCCCCATCCATATTGAAATGGGTTCAATTCCCTGACCAATCAGTCAAGAACAATCTGAAGAAGAAAAAGAAAAAATAATAATACACAGAACAGTTATTAAATTGTTAGTCGACAGTTAATGTTCTGGTTTGGAAATGATGCAAATGTTGGTGCTTGGTGCTCGAATAAATAAATAACAAGGATACAATGAAACATTAAAAAAATAAAAAGTCATTCCTTCAGAGCTATTAGGCTCATGGAGCAACCCCCCCCCCCCCCCCCCCCCCAAAAAAAAAAAAAAAAAAAAAAAAAAAAAAAAACAAAAATAAAAAACTAAACTAAAAATAAATATAAAATAAATATATATCTAAAAATATGTCACAGGTTTATTCCAAAGCAAGTAATCATATCAACCGACACTTCCAGAACAAAATGGGAATGGAGAAGAAAGAAAAAGGGCCTGATGGGTGTAGGAAGAGTCCTTGTCATAAAAAAGACTCGGGAAACGATCCTGTCACTCTCTGTCCTCCAGACTCTAAAAGCCATAGAAACTATAGACGGGAGGGGGAGGGGTGAAGGGAAAGCAGGGGATGGGAAAGGGAGGGTAGATGGTATACCACACACAATTAGCAGCCTTCACAAGAATGTTCCAGATAGCTCTTGACCTTTCCAAAACAACAACGATCTTATTTGTTCGATTGTCAATTACGGGTTAGCGCGGAGGTTTGGGGGGGGGGGGGGGGGGGGGAGAGAGAGAAAAGAAGGAATGAGAGCAAGAAAAAGAAGATGCCGGTTAATGTTTATATCCATCTGTAAAATACTTCTTTTTTTTTTTTTTGCTCATTCTGATCCGGTATTATTTTTTTTTCTTCAAATACACAGGATGATTAAAACAAAACAGACAATATTAATAAATATAGAAGGAACTCAGTTCTTTGTTATCTTTTTTTTTTTGTGTGGCAAATCTCAGTAAATTCTATCAATCAGACTATAAACGTCCGGGAATATACATAGTTTCGTTTGTTGGCACGTAATATCCGAATGTTGTGAGTATTTTGGCTAAACGCACATTAATAATAGCAGAATACTCTTATTTCTTCAATATAATAGGTTGGTGTGACACGCAATTACAAGGCACACTACGATTAGCCATTAGCCGTGCTAGCTAGTCAATTATCTAAGCTTGTCGTATGTCAATGGTAAAAGGAAAACACAGTGACATCTCGGAACACACACACCAGAATGATGATTCCTCAATTCATCAGCAATGTCATGGTTGCTTTAAGGGGCGTAGTGTTGCTATAGAAGGAACGGAATTGACGTCACTCAGCTCTTTGTTATTGTTTTAGACAGCCATTTTGGTGATAACTTCTCACTAAATTCTATCAATCAGGCTATAACTAACCGTTCAAGATTACACATAGTTTTGTGTGGTGGTACGTTATATCTGGCTGGCGGATGTAGTATTTTCCCTAAACGCACAGCATCAATATAAAGATTTGTCTATAGATAATGCGCTTGGCCAAGGAGTTCACAGCATTGCCATCCGGAAGTATAACGGACCAACACACAAACTCTGTGTAACCATGAACTTTTATAGTCTGGTTAATACAGTTTAGTGAGAACAACTCACAAACGCGGATGGCAAAAACCATAACAAAGGCCTGAGTGATGTCATCTGCATTCTATCTATAAAACTATATTATTCTATTATCTATGTACCATTACAGTATTCTTGAACTCCTACGTTTGGAGTTTCGAGCGAGTTCACAATACCGCTGTGCGACCATGGGGCCTCGGAACAGTGAGCATTCCCTGGGTCAAGCTGAACAAAATGAACCATTCATTGTGATGTTGGATATTTCAAATAATGTGAACACTTTTAATTATGTATCTAGGTCATTTTGAGCATATTTTGCAATGTAACTAATGACCGAGCATTCAATATGTAACCCATCCATTATTACTTCTCCGATGGACTAGTTACATACACTTCCAACGAGTTTGGAATCGGAAAAGTAGGTGTGACGTCACGATTTTTTCGTCCCTATTGACGAGACAAGCTTATATTTTTTTCATAACTGTCGGGACATTCCATAATGACGTAGGAAGGAGTTAGTTTTTTTTTTAAAAAGCCCCTAAGTGCCAAAAAATTGTTAGTGGTATGGGTTATCGTCTATGGTATGTACACTGTGTGTGTGTGTGTGTGTGTGTGTGTGTGTGTGTGTGTGTATGTTATTTCCCTGATTGGATAGCGGTGAAAAGTAAACCAGTTGGATCCATACTGCCATACTCTAGAACACATATTTAAAAAATTGGCCAGAAAACTCGTCCTTCAAATATCGATCGTTTTAAATGACTCTCATCTTGGCAAAAAACTCTCAAACCCGGGACTTCGTCGAAGTCCCGGGTTTGAGAGTTTTTGCCAAGATAAGAGTCATTTAAATCGATCGATATTTGAATGACGAGTTTTCTGGCCAAATTTTTAAATATTAATATGTGTTTTTTCCAGAGTATGGCAGCATAGAGATTGATAATGTACACGTAAGGGGGGCGGACTTGTGACTTGATTGTGTGTGGACAGTAAGTACTGAGTACTGGTTCGTTGTGATAACGCAAGCAATGGTCAGGCTGGCTGGCAAGGCAAGGCAGACGAGGTGAAGGACCCGAATACAGACCAACACACACACACACACACATGAATCCATTCACAATCCCCCCATACATAGATACAAACACACAACCCCCCCCCCCCTCCCCACATACACACACACACACGACCCAGAGAGAAATAGAGAGGGAGAAATAGATATTAATATAGAATAGAGAGATAGAGAAAGATAGATAGATAGATAGATAGAGAGATAGAGAGAGAGGAGAGAGAGAGAGAGAGAGAGAGAGAGAGAGGGAGGGAGAGAGAGAGAGAGAGAGAGAGAGAGAGAGAGAGAGAGAGAGAGAGAGAGAGAGAGAGAGAGAGAGAGAGAGAGAGAGAGAGAGAGAGAGCCATGCCTGGGTACAAGCCATATTTTTGGCAAGACTAAACAGTCCACTATGCTGGAATAGGCTATTAATATTAATGAAATGTGTGTCATGTAGGGGTTCTATCGCCATTGTACTTAAGCACTAGTTGAGGTCAATGTTATGATTGATTTAAGCACACTAACAAAACAAAACAAAACAAAAACGAAATAATTGTTACTGATGCTATGCGTCCGAGTAATATTCTCCTGTTCTGCCCGCTAGTTGAATCGCACTAACACGCAAAATTAAGTGTAATGCCTTACTTTAACGTCAAAACGCCTGTAAGATCGAGGGACTTTCGTGGCAACAAATCACCCACCAACCTTGTGATAAAAAAAAAATGAATAAAATACAAAATAATTGTTACTGATACTATGCGTCCAAGTAAAATACATACTCTCCTGTTCTACCCGCCAACTGAATCGCGACAACACGCAAAACTATAATGTGTAACGTCTTGAACGTTATAAGTCTGTAAGAGGGACTGAAGTGGTAACCATGAACATCTCACTAGTAGATGATAATGGTGGTATAACACATCACCCAACTACCCCGTGATCAAAATTGAATAACATACAAAATCATTTTTACTGGTGCTATGCGTCCAAGTAACATACTCTCCTGTTCCGCCCGCCAGCTGAATCGCACTTACACGCAAAACTATAATGTGTAACGTCTTTAATGTCAAAAGTCTGTCAGAGGTAACAAATCACCCAACGACCTAGTAGTGATCAAACATAACGAGCCAAATAACGTCCACGTTTCATTCGTTCTATCATCCGAGACAAAAATAGAGACAAGAAACTGAGGAGTTCCGCGCGGAAGCGATGTGAAATCGGTAAACATTGCATTTGAGTATTGCCGGTAATTATTGTCGGTAATCTTCGGGATTTAAGTGAGATATAACCAGCCAACTGAAGTTAGAAGCTGCGAAAACCCCGTGCCAAATTTAAATTATAAATAGACATATGAGAGAGAGAGAGAGAGAGAGAGAGAGAGAGAGAGAGAGAGAGAGAGAGAAAGAGAGAGAGAGAGTGTGTGTTTACCGACTTGACATGGCCTGATCTTGACACGCAGACGTTTCCTGTCTCCGTACTAGTCTTGGATAATGTCATAGATTTCGGATTTTAGAGACGA
>NC_088362.1:61269503-61302003 GCF_034508935.2 Berghia stephanieae
CAAAGCGCTTTGCATGTGGTCTTAAGCAAACAGCAACACTGAACATGTGGGACGGGATACACGTCTTTTTTATATTCTACGACGGAGACAACATTGTTATCGGCTAGGTCCTCATTTACACTTGGATATGGTGAGAAAATATGAGGAGGTAGCATTTTCTAAGGACTCAACATTGTGCAATTCCATAGCGAGATTCGAACTAGAGGCCTAAGGGTCCCAAGTCGGGTGCTATTCCACAAGACCACACAAATCCGCACGAAGTAGAAGACAGAAAGGATTGGATAGTCAAGGGGGACCGTGTCCAGGATGTATTATGATGATGACTCTCTCTCTCTCTCTCTCTCTCTCTCTCTCTCTCTCTCTCTCTCTCTCTCTCTCTCTCTCTCTCTCTGATACCATCCGTCAATCCATCCATCCACCCACCTACCTATCTATCTACCTGTCTGTCTGTCCATCTGTATATCTATCTATCTACCTGTCTGCCTGTCCATCTGTATATCTATCTATACATTTATGTCTAAAAACCACATAAAATAATGGTGCTCAACCTTTACACAAACGAGTTGTTAATAAGACACCCACAGTGTAATTTCAGTCAATTTTCAACAATATTCTTTCATTGCTTTCGCAATATTTAACTCCATGAGAGTGCTGTAGAAGTTGACGAAAATAACACTAAAACGATGGACGCTCTCTCTCTCTCTCTCTCTCTCTCTCTCTCTCTCTCTCTCTCTCTCTCTCTCTCTCTCTCTCTCTCTCCTTCTCCTGAATCCACGTACTTTTTCTCCTTACCTACAAATATTGACAGAATGATAAAACGATTTAATAATAATATAAATCCAGTTAACTTTATCCAATTTTAACGAATCCAAATATCTAAAGAGAAAATCGAATACACAAAATGCACGTTATTTACAAATCGCGAGTTTGACATAAATCTAGTGTATTGAAAAAGCTGACTGGGAGATATATATATATCTCTCTCTCTCTCTCTCTCTCTCTCTCTCTCTCTCTCTCTCTCTCTCTCTCTTATTTCTCTCTTTATATATATATATATATATATATATATATATATATATATATATATATATATATATATACATAAACACATACATACACATATATATAAATTATTTCTCTCTTCTCTCTCTCTTTCTTTCTTTCTTTCTCTCTCCTCTCTCTCTTTCTTTCTTTCTTTCTCTCTCCAATGGGCGACTTGTACTGTATGAAATAGAAATATGTGTCTTTGCGGCTTTCCGAAGGAATAAAGGAAAATTTGTGAAGCGCATTGGGCATGGTCAATCGGTGAAAAATGCCAATTATATATGTTAATGTTTATTTTATCTCTATTCTAAACAGCAACAACCACAACAACAATTACACCAACAATTTTTATCAGCCAGAACGCCAACCCCATCACTAACATTCATAAGACCTTTTCCAACGCTATAATGACATGTTACCCGTGAGTATTCCAGTACAAGTAGTTTTTGTTGTTGTTGGTTGTTGTTTGTCACGTGATCGATACGGGGGCACGTAGGCAGGCAGGCATCGGCAAGCAGAGGTAAAATGGCATCACAGATAATAATTACCAACCGTGAAGATAATCAACTCCCTGCCATCCCGCCTCCCGCCAATGCCTCTGTCACGACCAATCAATAGCCTTGTCTTGTTTCACGTGCCTCCCGACCTTCTACTATTCCATGCCTTCTAATATCACGGATAGAAAGTTTTGTTTCTATTTGTATTCAACGTGTAATCGTAGTTTATTTTATCTATCGACCGCCCCGTCCGATTCGATTTTCTAAAATTAGCAGACGCCGAAGTCAGCTGCCACACTTGGGGGGAAAAAACGCGTTAAAATTTTGGCCAGAAAACTCTTCCTTCAAATTATGATGATCGCTTAAAATGACTATCATCTTCGTAAAACTTCTCAAACCTGAGACTTTCAAAAGAACCAGGTTTGAGAGATTTTTCTGAGAGGAAAAAAAAAAAAAATAATATACATAATCCCTGCATGACACGTTGGATACATTATCCCACTCGACTCAGATGTAAATGAGTTCCTATCAATTGGCCCAGATGGATATAATAATAGTGAAAATGCTAATACGATAAGAACGCATAACGAGCGACTTGCAATGTATGAAATGGAAATGTATATTGACAAATTCAAATCTAGTCACGAAAAAGATAAGTAGGGGGGAGGGGGGTAAAAAACACAAACTACCTTTTAAAGAGAGTAAAAAAGAGAGAAGTTACTTGTGATCTCTGGCAAACGAAAATTTCCGCGTACTTCACAACGAGACCAAAGTTTGCACACGTCATCATCTTCCAACTGCCCGAATCTTTTATTATTTTACCATTCAATCAAATAAATCTTTGAACTCTCGACAATAAAGGGGCGGTGTTTTGCTTCGTACTCGAAAGGTACCGAGTTCGACCACCCGCCGCTGTGCTGTACGGCCTTTAGCAAGTCACCATACTCTAGCTGAATTTGCGGCTAACGCCTGGGTTATTCCCGTCTTCCCTTGGAATAGACCCTACAAATTCCCCCTATGTGATGAATAAAGGGATTTTTAAATTTTTATTTTACAAAATCGAGAGGGTCCCGATAGTTCGGTTACTACACTCGTTTCACACGCAAAGGGACGGGGATCGATCCTAGATGAATTCAAAGTTGGGTTTTATTTTTATCCTGAACCCCCCCCCCCCACCCTTGATTGGGTAGCTGGGTCTGTTATATCTGGCGAAAAGTACTTTGCAATAGACTAACGTCCTATCCAAAGTGCAGCAATCAATTGACATTGCCCACTTTACGCTATAGAAATACTCCGGCTACATGAGTTCCTGTCAATAGGCAGAGATGGGTATTGTGAAAATGTAAGGACGCACAACGAGCGACTTGCACTGTATGAAATGAAAATATGGTTCCAATAGGATGCTTCTTTTGAAAGAGGCACCCTCTAAGTCTTTGTTTCACAACAAATCCTTCAGAAAGACTGTGCCTAGGTTGTGGAATTCCCGTTCTTATAAGAGCAAAAACAGTGAAAATTTAGATACCGCTAAAAAGAGATTGAAAACCGAATTATTTAGAAGAGCTTATTTTGACAATTAATATTCTTTATGTTTTAATTGAGGGTAAATGGTATAGTAATGTGTATGTAAGGAGTTTGGGTATGTGGATGTGGAGAAGTTTCCGTATGTGGGTTGGAGTGTAGGTGTGTTGGCGTGTTAGTGTGGATGATAGTCTATAGATACATCGAAGATGACGTCACTCAGGTCTTTGTTATTGGTTGTTTGTTTTTTTGCCATCTGCGTTTATGAGTAATGCTCACTGAACTGTATTAAACCGACTAAAAACGTTCATGGATACACACAGTTTGGTGTGTTGGTCCGTTATACTTCCGGATGGCAATGTTATGAGCTTCTTAGCCAACTATAGATAGTATGCGCGTGGCTAAGAAGCTCATAACATTGCCATCAGGAAGTATAACGGACCAACACACAAAACTGTGTGTATCCATGAACGTTTATAGTCGGGTTAATACAGTTCAGTGAGCATTACTCATAAACGCGGATGGCAAGAAACAATAACAAAGACCCGAGTGACGTCATCTTCGAACTATCAATAGTCTGAGCGGTTGTTAAACACCATAGAGCTTGTCAGTGGATTAATGGGCGCTATATAAGTATATTATTATTATTATTATTATTATTATTATTATTATTATTATTATTATTATTATTATTATTATTATTTTATTATTATTATTTATTATATTTCATTATTATTATTTATTATTATTATTATTATTATTATTATTATTATTATTATTATTATTATTATTATTATTATTATTATTATTATTATTATTATTATTATTATTATTATAATGGCTCTGAAGTCTGAAGGACTACAATAAAAATGAAACAGGATGTTGAGAATGATTGAATTCACGGCGTGTAGTCTATTGTGATACGATAGGAGTTGAAAACAGGCAATGAAACTTCTCCAAAAAAGGTGACACTCTGAACAAGTGTGAAAGGTGCCAGACAAAGCAGGAAAGGAAAACACAAGAAAAAAAATTAATCCCATAAAATCAGTCAACCTCGACTGGGGATCGAACCAGACCTTCTGAGTGTAAATCCCTCCCTAGTTTCTTAATTTGATATTTCCAAAAAAGGCGGTAATTTCAATCATACGAAACACCTACGATGGAATTCGAATTAAACCACCACTGGAGTTTATCTCGGTTCCTATAGCGTGAAATGAACGACAGCAATTGTCTGCTACCATTTGTATAGGACTACGCTAGTCTATTTCAAAGTACTTTCCGCCAGATCTAACAAGTCCAGCTACCCAATCACTGCTGGGTGGACCTCGGGGGGGGGGGGGGGGGTCCTATAAAAAACAAAATCCGACTTCACCCGGGATCGATCTTGAAGCGGTGCTCTACCAACTGAGCTATCGTGACCCCTGTTTTGACGCGGTGGATCAGATATCATAATGTCAGACGGGAGGAAAATCAAACACGCTCGTTAAACTGTATGTTCCGTGTCTTGGTGTATACGGATGTTTGCAGACCATCCCGACCTAAGAGAAAATCCCACTGCCGTGTGAACAAAGATGGGGTTTTAGGGTGTGAAGAGGGATACGAGGTTGAAAGGGAACCTGTTATTGATGCTATGCGTCTTGTCAAAATACTCATTTCCACCAGGAGGAGGAGGAGGAGGAGGAGAAGGGGGAGAAGGAGAAGAAGAAGAAGAAGAAGAAGAAGAAGAAGAAGAAGAAGAAGAAGAAGAAGAAGAAGAAGAGAAGAGAAGAAGAAGAAGAAAGAAGAAGAAGATAAGAAGAAAGAAGAAGAGAGAAGAGAAGAAAGAAGAAGAAGAAGGAAGAAGAGAAGAAGAAGAAGAAGAAGAAGAAGAAGAAGAAGAAGAAGAAGAAGAAGAAGAAGAAGAAGAAGAAGAAGAAGAAGAAGAAGAAGAAGAGGAGGAGGAGGAGGAGGAGCATTCGAAGCAATTAGACCTACAGAACCTGAGCATAACCTGTAACACAGGCGATTTGAAAAACAAAATGCACGGCGTTGTCAGGTTTCGCGATGAAATTCCCTCATCAGCGAGTCAAAATATTGTGTGAAACAATCACAAATTTTGGGGCGCAAAGCTTCAGGTGACAGGCAAGTACTTAAGATGGCAACGTCGCTCGTACCCGAAAGGAACCGAGTTCAATCACCCGCCGCTGCGTTGTGTGTCTTTGAGTAAGCTCAATTTACACTGTTGCACTGAGGCCGACGGCTGGGTTATTCCAGTCTTCCCTTGGAATAGACATTAGAGACAAATTTCCCCTATGAGTTGAATGTAATTGTTTTTTTAAAAAAATTATTTTTATATTATTTTACAGGCTTAGTCATTCACCTCCCGATCCCAGGTGATTATTTTTTTTTAATTTTCACGTTGACGTGCTGAGTCATCACGTGTGTTGTTACTTAATCAGTTAACTGCCGGACTCTGGAGAAACACGTATTAAAAAATTTGGCCAGAAAACTCGTCCTTCAAATATTATCATCGATCGATTAAAATGACCCTCATCTTGGCAAAAACTCTCAAACCTGTGACTTTAAGAAAGACTTCGCGAAGTCCCAGGTTTGAGAGTTTTTACCAAGATGAGGGTTAATTAAATCGATTGATAATTGTAGGACGAGTTTTCTGGCCAAATTTTTAAATATACGTGTTTTTCCAGAGTCCGACAGTTAACTGGTGAACCATTTCTAGTTTTGTGTGTAGATAACCGAAAATCCCTGTTCTTTTCGTGTGTAAAAAATCAAAATGAAAATCCAGTCATCTAGAAACAAGACCTCTCCTATTTATATACACCAGCCATGAGGAAATGACACACCTGTGGTAACAATACACTGTTTTCCGGGAACACAAATTGCTCGGCATAAAAAAAAACAAAAAAAAAAAAAACAACGAAACAACATAACACAAGTAACATCACGCATCACTTGTGCCCTCGTTTATTGTGTTATCGTGTCATTGACTTTTCATTAACAAAAGAAGACAATAATACTTTACAAAGAAATGTGCTACTAAAAGAACTTAAAAAATGAAAAGTGGTAACAGAACTTAACAGAGAAATGTGACAGTGATGCGGAATATAATAATAATAATAATAATAATAATAATAATAATAATAATAAATAATAATAATAATAATAATAATAATAATATAATAATAATAATAATAATAATAATAATAATAATAATAATAATAATAATAATAATATAATAAAAAAATAAATAATAATAATAATATAATAAAAAATAATAATAATAATAATAATAATAATAATAATAATAATAATAATAATAATAATAGTAATAATAATAATAATAATAATATATAATAATAATAATAATGAACAATAATAAAAAAAAACAAAGCTCAAAATAAAATAAAAAATAAGACATTATGAAACTTTTACAAAAGGACCCCATTTTAGACTATTTTAACGATTAAGTCCTGTATGCAATCTTTTAAAAAAAATGTATATATCAAACAATTAATAAATCTAGTTGACAGTGACTGTGACATGACATGGAAAATAGTTTTGTGTGCATCTTTTAATCTCTTCTCTCTCTCTCTTCTTTACCTGTCTTATCATCTCTCACTCCCCACTTCGATAATCGATGCTATACACTTAGGCTAAATACTCATAACATCTGCTAATGGATATAACGTACCAACACACAAAACTATGTGTAATCATGATAGTTTATAGTCTTATTAATATAATTTGTGAGAACTAATCACAAAAATGGCTGTCAAAAGACAGTAACAATGAGTGGAGTGACGTCAATGTCATACCTTTTATTATAATCTCACTTTAAAAATGATTAGAGGTGATAATACACTTATTCTGTTTTGAATTGAGAGACGAATGCATTCATGAGACGCCTCAAGTCATTGCCTTGACGTCCCAGATGTCCCAAGTCATTGCCAAGACATCCCAAGTCATCGCCAAGACGTCCCATTGCCAACTATATTTTTATGATTACGAGGTGTGTTTCTGAATTAAGTTTTCCTTTTCCATAACTTCGCTATTACGCAACCCAGAACTACCAAAATTTGCCATATTTCAAGTATATTGGCTGCCGTGTCATAGAGATAATGACAAGAAATGATGTGAGTAGAAAAATGCCAGAGGACAACAGAGAATAAAAAACTTAACGGCCATGAGGGCTCGAACCTGCGACCTTACTGGTATGACAACTCTGGCTGGCCAGGAGAGAGTACCTTTTCAGTGGAAACCACCTGCCACTAAAAAAAAAAGTGGTATCAAATATCGTGACTTATCTTGAACTGCTCTCCTGACTTCTTGAGTCATAGAGCAGTGACGTGGCAAGTTTGTTGTACTTTTGCTCCTTGTTCAAGCGTAATCAAAGGGAAATGGCAGAGCAAAACAATGATGCAACCTTTTCACATTACAATGTTTGGTTTGTCGTCAAATGTTCAACTCTTCTCGGCAAGTCTGCTGTCGAAATACACGGAGACCTTTGTGAAGTTTTGGAGCAAACGGAGAAAGCAATAACAATGGACTTGACATGAATGTGAAGAAGCCACTCGTTTTGTTACGAGAACTATTGAGAAAACATCAAGTGTGAGCAGCATGATTGATCAACTTGAATGGAAGTCACTCCAAACAAGGAGTAAAATAGCATGCCTGACCATGATGTATGAGATAAAGAACAACCTGGTGGCGGTTTCCAATCCTGATCTCCAAACACCGACATGAACATCCAGGACTTCCCACATAGACAGATTCATCCCCCTGACATCCACCAAAAACCTCAGAAAATTCTCATTTTACCCCAGAACCATCACAGATTATAAAACAATTTACAGCAGGAAATTTACCGCAGGAAGGTACATCTGCACCCACTTTAGATTTATTTACAGAGCTTCTGTATCACTGCTGAATTTTCACCTTAATGTTATTGTTCATGTCAAAATATTCATGAGTGAAGGTGGACATTAAAGGAAGATCCAGAAAACAAAACTAATGGTGTTCTCCAAAAATACAGGCCAAAAGGTTTATATCAATATTAACGGAGAAAGTATCCAACAAGTAAATTCAATAAAATACCCAGGTCAGTGTATCAATGAAACACGCTATTCAGAGGATGAAGTAATCAAACGAATCAATATGGCCACATCAAAATTTGTGCAATTGAAGAAAAAAAACTTCCATTCAAAGCAAATCCACCCGCCAAACAAGTTTAAACTCATAAAATGCTACGTCAACTCTACTATTATGTATGCTTTGGAAACCTGGATATTTAACAAAAGCATAGAGAGTAGATTAGGAGGTTTTGAAATGTGGTTATTTAGGAGAATAGGCAGTGTAAAATGGACCGGCAGAAAGACAAACAAAGACGGATGTGAAGATTTCGATGTCCAAAGAGAGCCAATACAAACAATAAGATAAAAAAAAATTTGTTTTTTGGCCATAACAAATGTCACCAAAGCATGATAAAAGATTGCCTAGAAGGAAAGGTCAAAGGTAAAAAATCACGAGGACGGCAAAGATGAACTTGGATTCAGGATATCAAGGATCGGACAGGGATGGATCTCCACCATGACGTACATACTGCCATACTTTGGAAAAACTCATATTTAAAAATTTGGCCAAAAAACTCGTCGCCCAAATATTGATCGATTTAAAGATGAGGGTCACTTAAATCAGGCTCAAACCCAGGACCTTCCGATCAAAAGGCGAGTGTCTTACCACTTGAACACATAGCTGCATATGGCAAGGCAGCAGCATCCACTTCATGAACGAAGAAATTATTTTACAGATTGGATAGATTGTCATAATGATATTGTAGTGTAATCATTAGAAACTGTTGTTGCCAAGTGGGTCCCTCGTGGGGGTGGAGAGGTGGGTTCCTTGAAACTGGGACAGAAGTTGTCAGGCTTCTCTACCAGCAAGAGGAGGCATTGGGTGGTGCCTTATGACATATTGTTTCACCAGTGGAGACTTTCCACCTGTCCCACATGGATGCGTTCTGGCAAAGAGCCCAAAACTGAAAAGCATCTAAGCGTTACGTAGAAGAAGAAGAAGAAGAAGAAGAAGAAGAAGAAGAAGAAGAAGAAGAAGAAGAAGAAGAAGAGGAAGAAGAAGAAGAAGAAGAAGAAGAAGAAGAAGAAGAAGAAGAAGAAGAAGAAGAAGAAGAAGAAGAAGAAGAAGAAGAAGAAGAAGAAGAAGAAGAAGAAGAAAGAGGAGGTCAGAATAATATCTCGACTGCACACTGGATCGATGTCAGTCCCTTTGTTTCTGGGTGGGCTTGCGACCATACACAAATGCGGAGAGGAATTTGCAGCCAAGTTGATTACCATAACATTACTCATGTGACACCATTAGAAGCTTTTGCTGCCAAGTTGGTAGAGAACACGGTATAAACTGTCATTGCTAAATGGCACAGCTGTGAACGGATTGCTTACAACCTTTCAAAAGGATGCAAGTGCCATCAAACAAACAAACAAACAAAAAAAAGGCACAGTGCCAACTTAGAACAAGAAGCTTTGTCTGGATAAAGGTTTGTGGATCCCAATAATAGTTCACAGCCCTGCTTATCTTCAATACACTCCGTTGTGACTTAATGACAAGACAAGAATTGGTATTAAAGACGAAATGCATCTAATTTAAAATGTCTTTATTGTGGCATCTCGAGAAGGAATATAATAAGGGCAATCCGGAGAGCATTGCCTTATCCATATGGCATCCCACCCTCTGCAAACAAAGCTAATGGTTGTATTTTTTTCAAAAACGTTTACAATGACGTCTTGAGGCAATCTCCATCAAGGTCAGAAGTCATTGTTGTATGAAGGGACATGCACATCAGTTTATAAAAGCAGTTTGATGTCTATGTTAACATTTGTATTTCTAACTCAGATTGGACCGCAATGATTGAGAAGCTATACAAGGTAACAAACAAAAACAAACAAAAACAAAAACAGGTAACATTTTTGCTGTGACGTGTCCGGTTTACCCTATATGTCAACAGCCTAACTGAACTGATGATACAAATTAGAGTACAAATTTACACCAATTACAAAAAGTATCAGGGCCAACTCAGCGCGATTGTAGTGATAATATTGATAATTCTTACTTTTCTTAATAAAACAGGACAGATTCGTATCTGTGTGTAATATATGAACCCATCAGCAATCTATTATTGATAATTTTATGCACCGTCGACCAGTGTAGTGTATCTCTAGTGTAAGTGTAAGATAGTAAGAGGAGAGTATGATTACTCAAACCTGGAGAAAATTCAGTAATTTTTAAAATTGAACAAGATAAAATGCCTTATCTTCTGAAATGGGTAATGACAACTTATCATTCCTGAGCGATTGTAACGGCGACGGCAACAATGACAGTGGCAGAATTGACAAGTTCAGTGATGTCACAGTCACAGAGTACATGACATTATAGCACACAGCAGTGTCGACAGAGGTGCATTCGAAGGAGAGAGAAAGTAAAATATTTCGTACGGTCTGTCTAATCAGAAAGAAAAAAGCAAAAGATGAACTGACCTTTCAGATGAAGCTAATCTCGCCGTATCCTAATGGTAATACACCTTGTATCGGACAGGAGACCAGAATACTATGATAAACTTGTTGCTATTTCCCTTCACTTGGCACCAACACACACCTGAGCTGAGCCAGAGGACCGTAGCACACCAACCGGCAGTGACACATTAGTATGCCAAGTCAACACAATAGTTCCTTTGGAAACGTTCGTACTCACTGATCAAAGACTTTTCATTCTTTTCCACTTTATAAAATAGTTAAATTACTTTAATAAATGCTCTTTTTTATTTTAAATGACAGATAAACTGCTACTTACAACATCGGATATTACTACACCCTTTGACACCAAAGATAGGCGTGTCTCTCGGTGACGTCATTTTCCAATCAATGATTTTTACCTTTCGTACATTCAGGTGAAAAGGATTTGACACTGTATTGTATAGGTAGAATGCGCTTGGCCAAGGAGTTCACAACATTGCCATCCGGAAGTATAACGGACCAACACAAAACTCTGTGTAACCATGAACTTTTATAGTCTGATTAATACAGTTTAGTGAGAACAACTCACAAACGCGGATGGCAAAAACAATAACAAAGGCCTGAGTGACGTCATCTGCATACTATCTATAGGTGATGAACTTGCCGAAAGCTCCAAAATCGACACGTACTCGTTGTACTTGATAAGAAGTTGATGCTCCGAAACGTAGAGGTATAAATATCTAGCCAAATCACTTTAAACCTGGGTTAATTAAATTGTTCAATCGATAACTACGACTACTACCAGTACCGCCACCATCACTACTACTACTACTACTACTACTACTACTACTACTACTACTACTACTACTACTACCACTACTACTACTACTACTACTACTACTACTACTACTACTACTTACTACTACTACTACTACTACTACATACTATAATAATAATAATAATAATAATAATAATAATAATAATAATAATAATAATAATAATAATAATAATAATAATAATAATAATAATAATCATAATAATATAATATAATAATAATAATAATAATAATAATAATAATAATAATAATAATAATAATAATAATAATAATAATAATAATAATAAATAATAATAATAATAATAATAATAATAATAATAAGAAGAAGAAGAAGAAGAAGAAGAAGAAGAAGAAGAAGAAGAAGAAGAAGAAAGAAGAAGAAGAAGAAGAAGAAGAAGAAGAAGAAGAAGAAGAAGAAGAAGAAGAAGAAGAAGAAGGAGAAGAAGAAGAAGAAGAAGAAGAAGAAGAAGAAGAAGAATGACGATGATGATAATACTAACAATAATAATGATGATGAAGATGATAATGATGAAGATAATGATGATGAGGTGGAGGAGGAGGAGGACGACGACGACGACGACAACGACCACTCCCTTATATAGATGACGAATGACGACAAAGAAGAAGAAGAAGAAGAAGAAGAAGAAGAAGAAGAAGAAGAAGAAGAAGAAGAAGAAGAAGAAGAAGAAGAAGTTCTTCAGAGTCATTTGGCCCATGGAGACGGGGTTTATCCTGGTTTTTACATTGTGAAACGGTATCAATTGCTTGTTACCCTTTGGATAGGACAATAGTCTATCGCAAAGTATTTTCCACCAGATCCAACAGACCCAGCTACTCAATCACTGCTGGGCGGACACGGAGGTAAGAAAGAAAAAAAAAAAAAAAGAATCTCGACTGCACCCGGGATCGATCTCGATCTATTTCAGTTGCGTGTGAAGTACTCTACCAACTGAGCTATCGGGGATCCCCACGTTAAATAAACGATAGAAAAACCGGGATAAAACAGACCAATGGGATCTTCCACTTTTTGTCATAGTTACTCAGTCGAGATTACTAACTTTTTCACACCATCAGTAGTTTAGACACGTTAGTGAGAAAACATAAAAGAGTTTTTTTTTAAAAAAAGACAACAACAAACAAACAAACCAAAAAAAAAAAAACACCCAACAAAACTTGAGCTTTTATATAGCGCAATCTCTACTAAACGTGCTCAAAGCGCTTAACAAAGGGTACCTGATCAACAACAACAACACGTAACGTGTAGAACAAGACATGACGCCTATTAGGCGATCATATATTTTTTTCCCAACAGATACAACGCTGTTAACGGCCAGGTACTCATACGTTTACACCTGAGCACGATGAGAGAATGTGAGTAAAGAGCCTTTTCCAAGGACTCAACTATGCGAGGAGCGAGGCTCGAACCCAGTCCTTCCGATCCGAAAGTGAGTATCATACCACAAGCCCACATAGTCGCACAAAAATTATAAACATAATATTTTTTAAATTGCATTTTACGGTGCCTTTTCACGGTAAGCACCATTCTTTAAGTGCTTCATATTTCTTATTTCCGGATATTTGAGAAAGTTGATTGGACAATGTATTTCATTTACACCGTGGTCGAGCGTCACTGTCAGTATCTCGTTTTTTCCCTGTGCAAGAAACTCGTCCCACTCACTTTGCGCCGCTGCGTTGCGGTCATTGCCTGGGTTATATCTGCCTTTTTTTCTCTTGAAACCTTTGCGGATATCTTTAGGGGATATCATTTATTCATTAATTTATGTTTTCATTATTCATCTATGTTTATTTATAAAAAAAATAGGCATTTATCTAACTGTGGAATGCCAATATTGGCGACGGTCGTGTTTTCTGAGTAGGTTTCAATGGTCGAGCTGGATAGTTGAGTCCTTGGAAAAGGCTCTTCACTCACATTCTCTCACCGCACTTATGTGTAAAATGAGTACCTGGCAATTAACAGCGTTGTCTCTGTCCGTGTGTGTGTGTGTGTGTGTGTGTGTGTGTGTGTGTGTGTGTGTGCACGCGCGCTCGTGTGAAAATGTCCATTGCTTTGACAATTGAGTCTCATCAAGATTATATATTAATGTTGAATCAACATAACTCTTTATAAAGACGTATATGCAGGTCTGACATCCGAACCCATTTGTGGGCCTATATTAATATTGTTGTAATGGACAATATTTTTCGTCATTGTTCGAGATCTCCATTACAATAACGAGCCCATAAGGAATTGGGTTATCAGACCTGCAAATAAGTGCGCGTCGCTATATAGATAGCCTACTTCTAGTGGAATTCTGACGGCTATGTGTGGTCTTGTGTTATGCACTCGCTTTCTGATCGGAAGGTCTTGGGTTTACGCCTGGCTCGGCGCATAGTTGAGTCTTTGAAAAAGGCTCTTTACTCACATTCTCTCACCGTACTCACGTGTAAGATGAGTACCTAGCCGTTAACAGCGTTGTCTCGGTCCGAACAAAAAATTGTAATATCGCCTAACAGGCGTCATGTCACATCATACATGTTAAGTGTTGCTGTTGGCCAGGGACCCCTAATGACGCGTTTTGAACACGTTTACTGGATATTGCGTTATATAAAAGCTAAAGTTTGTTTTTTTTTCGGAAAAAATCCCCATCAATTTGATCATGTTTTGACTTTTACACATTCTGATCACAAGGCATATGAAAAGGGAATGAAAAGTTCTAGCTAGCATGAAGAATAAAAAGTAATGATTTTCTTTGTTTAGAACCAAGATGGCCGCCGTTGCCTGGCGGCGTGACATCAGACTACTGAATCCTATTGTTCAACGAAACATCACTTTGAAAGATAGATCGATATTCAATGGAGCTCATTTACATTGAAAATGAAATAACTCAGGATTTTGTCCAAATCAAGATGGCAGCCTCCTTGAGTTTGAAGCTCTGCAACATCAGTGCCCCATTATTTCGACATTTGTTGTCAGCTCAAAACTGTAAGAGTTATTTACGAATATGGATTATATCGAGTTTTTCATGTTAGACTTTTGACAAAATCTAACGGTTTTATTTTTTTTTTGCTTTGTTATTTTACAATGATCTTAAAAGCAATAAAGTTGAGTGAGAATGACCTTCTCTTCTTCTTCTACTTCTAAAACTACAAGCTATCTATCTAGATAGATAGATAAAGATAGTGCACACGTTCTGGTTTCAGTAAACAAATCCAATCAACGTATACGAAAGGTTACTTTAACTTTAAACTTTGAGACTGCTTACTGTTCAGAGCAACAGTAAGTATAACTTTGTAGTTTTCTCAACAATGAGATTCTGAGATGAAAATTGTGTGTGTGGTGTGTGTGTGTGTGTGTGTGTCTGCTTATGAATAAGTATAAGAGAGAGAGAGAGAGAGAGAGAGAGAGAGAGAGAGAGAGAGAGAGAGAGAGAGAGAGAGAGAGAGAGAGAGGGAGAACTCGGGGTGCACAGCCCTTGTGTCGTGATGTGTACTTTTACTACAAATGAATCCATACACACAATATCTGTCATTACGTACGTCTACATTTGACTTATGACACCTCTTTCTCTCTCTCCTCAGTCTCCTCTCTCTCTCTTTCTTTCTCTTGATGGAAATGAAAAACATTTATTGGCATGCATATAATTGAAAATTTGAGGATAATGCTGTGTAATAAAATATTGGGAAGACTGAAGAATGAATGTTTACTTTTGATTAGCTTAAAACACTACATTGCCCACTAATAAAACCATGGAAAATTATATTTATTTTTTAAGAATAATGATCAGGATTACAAACATATTTTGATAAAGTTATAAATACAGTTTAAAGACTCGGAAAAACTATCAACCCAACAGTCACCTGTCTCTGTTAAGTGGGCAGTCAGGTGATGATTATTAGAGACGTTGAGGAAGCAGAGAAGTGGTGACAGATAAGATCCTAGTTGTCCCAAGCTGGTATGGCTTTTGAGGCAGATAGTCAACTAAATCCTGACCAAATTCATATAAGTTATGTTTATTATTTCTTTGAAAATAGATTTTAGAATTTTAATTTTTTTCAGTTTCTGGATGTCTTGTTTGTGTTGCACATAAACATACTTATGAGTCTCACAAGCCAAATAAAAGAATTAACTACCAACGCACACATGCTCAAGTTGCCCGCTCTCTTCGTGTCAAGGATAACTTTCTTCACTTTGATCTTGTGGATAAGCACAGAAAGTCTGCATTACAGCAAGGAACTGAAAATGTTGAAGAAGTTTCAGATGTAACAGCTCCACGAAATTATAGGTGATTATAAAGTAATCTACAGTATATTCTGTAGTAACACTTCCTTTCTTGTGCAGTTTGGGCAGTTTATCAAAATATTTTCCTTGCATTTTCATTATTATATATTTAGAAAAGAGAATAGATTTGTTAGTGAAATAAAATTTTCAAAAATTTGCTATAAATTAGTAGTAGTAGTAGTAGTAGTAGTAGTAGTAGAAGTAGTAGTAGAAGTAGTAGTAGTAGTAGTAGTAGTAGTAGAAGTAGTAGTAGTAGTGGTAGTAGTAGTAGTAGTAATAGTGAAGCACAGTGGGGCTACCTGAAGCCTTGGATTTAAAAAAAAAGTATTTTTACTTTTACAAATTCGTTGTCAAAGCACAAAGCATTGCTTCTCCCCTTAAACTTAAAGCCAAAAAGTGCATAGTTGAGTCCTTGGAAAAGGCTCTTTATTCACATTCTCTCATTGTACTCAATCAGCATTGTCTGTTGAAAAAAAAAAAAAGTGTAATTTTGCCTAACTGGCGTCATGTGTCATCCTACACGTTAAATACCTATTGCTATTGGTTAGGGATCCCCTAAAAGCGTTTTGAGCATGTTTAGTGCCAGAGAACCTTGTCAATTCCAGGAGGGAGTGTCAAGCACCGGGAGAAGGCAAACACTCCAACCTGGCGGGTCCCAGATGGTGGATGTCCTGCAATGGGGTATCTTTGAAACAGTTCCAGACCAAACCATGGGAGGCCCTTTGGCAAGGCTGAGTACGCATCAGCCACCCTCGCTAGGGTTACAGCCCCACTGCCTTGTGGATAGGTCTTGGTTGACCAAAGGCTAAGGAAGCTGATTTTAACCCTATTTCCATACTTGGGGGCCAAAAAGACCCCAGGGGGTGTTTTTTATTCATAAAACAGTCAATTTTTGACATAGAGACCTGGAATTTGGTGACTTTTCCTAAAATGATGAGGTCCATGACCATGCCAAATTTCATGTTTGTCACGTGCATAGTTTACTCACACTGAGCATGCTCATCTGGAATTTGAGATTTTCTGATTTGGAAAATACTAAAGATTTCAACAAAGGAATGCTATTTCTTTCATTTTATTCCACAATTTTCTATAATAATAATAATAATAATAATAATAATAATAATAATAATAATAATAATAATAATAATAACAATAATAGTAATAACAATAATAGCAATAATAATAGCAATAATAATAGTAATAATAATAACAATAATAATAACAGTGATGATAGTAATAATAATAATAATAATAATAATAATAATGATAATATTAATAATAATAATAATAATAATAATAATAATAATAATAATAATAATAATAATAATAATAATAATAATAATAATAATAATAATAATAATCATCATCATCATAATCATAATAATAATAGATAATCTTTATTATTGTTAGTATCATTGTAATTTTATTATTATTATTATTATTATTATTATTATTATTATTATTATCATTATTATTATTATTATTATTATTATTATTATTATTATTATTATTATTATTATTATTATTATTATTATTATCATTATCATTATTATTATTATTATTATTATTATTATTATTACTATTATCATTATTATTATTATTAGTATTAGTATTATTAGTAGTATTATTGTTGATGTTATTATTATTATTATTATTATTATTATTATTATTATTATTATTATTATTATTATTATTATTATTATTATTACTATTATTATCATTGCTGTGGTTGTTGTTATTATTATTAATATTATTATCATTATCATCATCATCAACTCCTTTTCGTGAATGATTGTTGGTTTCATGAAGTAATTGCAATTCCGACATGGACAACACTTTTACAAGTGAGTGGAGTCGAAGAAAAGCATGTGCCAACCATACCTAGGATCATCCAATACAATTTGATAATGATAACAATTGACTATATTTATGCTGATTCTTATTGATGCAATAATACCTTTCAAATGTAGAAAAACAATATAAACAAACAAACAAACAAAAAAACAATAGCAAAACATAATTCAAAACTTATTAAAATTAATCCGAGGCTCAGCTATAGTAAATTTTATGGATTAAAAGGCAAGAAAAAAGTTCCACTATCACTGAAATATTGTTTTAGAAATATGATTTTTTCTGATCAAAGCATGTGAACATATTCATTTACAAGAGAAGTACATATTATTCTGCTACGCTGTGAACATGTAAATTCTCCACATCTGCTGCAAGTCTTTCTGAATTTTACATCATTTTTTTCTCGGACATTTTATGGATCTTCCCCTTGTCGCATTCTTCCTCTTCCTGTTGTGCTGTTGATCTTATTCTCCCATCTTGCACTTGTATATTTTGTTCTTTTCCCTTCTTCGTACATATCACCACAAGAGTACTTTTCATTTTCTTAGTGAAAAAAATAGAATACTCCGGAGGCAGGCTTTTTCAATTTTCTTTGAATGCATGACATGGTTCTTTTGGATATTATGAACTTTGATAGAATTCTTCCTCTATGTGGAATTTTGTTCTTATTAATTCCAAGCAGTGCATTCCTCCACAAACAATGTATTTTGGAAGTTGCCGACTTCTATTGTTTCTTCAGCTTCATCTACCTCAGATTCAGAATCGGTGGCATCTATTTCTGGATCTGGCTGCAGCAGAATCAGTGGCATTTCTTCATCAGTGATGCTTTCATTTGAAGAACTTGTATCATTCCCATTCCAATGAAATGGTGAAATACCGCCAGTGTCTGAAGGATTAGAAGAAGAAAATTATATTGGGAAGGAACACACAACTGGAAATGGCGATGAAAGAGAGAGGAGAGAGAGAGAGAGAGAGAGAGAGAAGAGAGAGAGAGAGAGAGAGAGGGGGGGGGGGGAGTATTTTGGGGATGTGAGTATATTATTATTATTTTGAAAACTTTATTTTACTGGAATCCCCAATTGACAATTATTGTCATGTAGAAATAAAAGAAAACATCAAATATGAAAGTATCTGAGAGTAATGTGATTACAATACAATGTAATTTTCTCGTTGTCTTCATGGATTTGCTGTGATATGCTGAAAGTCACATCCAACGAGTCAGATAAAAGAGGTATAAATGTTCGATTTTTCATCTTTAAAAAAACGGCTTTTACTCTGAAGTCTTTGCAGCCAATAAATCCAAAAATTGATGAGTTGTCAATATTATTAATTTATACCTTCATCATTATCATCGTGGGGGAAAATCATCCATTACCTGGAACTTGATTTGCAACAGCTCATCTTTATCTTGCATTATTAATTGATGATATTCTGTCAATTCACTGGTTAAAGATAAGCTAATCTTACACCAACTTGATATTTATTTTACTATTTCATACAATAGAAACATAGGCCCTACTTGATAATGCTGTTACTGTTTGGACAAATGACATTCTAACAATCAGAATTGAAACTCATATTCTCATATTAGATTTCATATGATGCCTGTTATTAACTCCGAGCTAACAACCATTACATATATAAATGTAATAGGTACCATTCAGTTTTAAATAAATAGTAGGTGACATACCTTCCTCATGCACTGGGGTTGCCCCAGTAGACTACAACTCAATGTATATCTGAGCATTCAAACTATAAAGGATGTTACACTTTCTCCATTCGTTATGGTTTAGGTCCAATGCAACATAATTTAGACCACATAACGGATGGCTGAAAATTAAAAAAAAAAACACCCAGCAACATACAAATCATTTATCTAGTTAGCAAATTCAAAAATTCAAAAGCAATAATATCAATACAATATGACTGAAACATAATGTAGACATTTAAGCTAATTTAGTTCATAATATAATTTAGTTCAGAATAACGGCACAAGAAAATAAATCACTTGTCATAAGAAGTTACAAACAAATCTGTGGTTAGGTAGAGTACACACAAGAATAAAAGATAATCAAGAAGCGAAAGTAAGGCAAGTATTGGAAGAAACATTAAATTGAATATTAGCGCTTTCATGTATCCATTATTGTTTCATCATTTCACTCACTGGTACTACAATCATAAAATTAACAATACTATCAATTCATTTTTCGTTACATAGGATAAGTGTCAGAATAATCTTCATACATCACACATCTAATGAAAAAAAAGTAATGAGTTAGTACTTACTTGGATGTTTCTTGATTAGAGTTGATGAAAAAGTAGGTAACTGAAACTGGCGCTCATCATAGGAAACAAAATTACCAAGTCAATTATTGATGATGCCATCTACCAGCATAATGTCACAACAAAAACAACAAAATGATGCAAACTTATATTGCCTATATACATTTAATGAGAAAATATGATTTTAACTGAATTTTCCATAGTACAATCATGGGGGATAAATGGCCCTCAAATAAGAAATAAATAGGACTTTCTAGTATATTACTATGTGAAGTCATGGGGTCCAAATGGACCCCAAATCAGAAAATAGGACTTTCTAGTATTTTTCTCTTTGCAAGTCATGGGGGCCAAATGGACCCCAAATCAGGAAATAGGACTTTCTAGTATTTTTCTCTTTGCAAGTCATGGGGGCCAAATGGACCCCAAATCAGGAAATAGGACTTTCTATTTTAGTATGAAAATAGGGTTAACAGAAAAGCAGGATGAGGACGGAGCTGCTTGACCAAAAGGCTCAAATAGCCTGGACAGGTGTAGCTGCTGAGCCTGAAAACTGGATCGGCATACAAACACCCCCCCCCCCCCCCCACACACACACACACAAATCATGATATCCCACAAATCATGAGCATGTTAAGTGGATATTGTGCTATATAAATAGATAAATAAAATTCCCTTTATTCATCCCATAGGGGAAATTTTTCTCTTGGGTCTATTCCAAGGGAAGACTGGAATAACCCAGGCATCAGCCGCAGAACAGCGCCACAAATTGAGTAGGGCGAGGTTACTTGCTCAAGGCCAAACAGCTCAGCGGTGTGTAATCGAACTCGGTACCTTCTGGGTATGAAGCAAAGGCCATACCACTGAGCCACGCTGCCCCCAATAAATGCTCAAGTTATTTAGTTAGGTTGTTGGTTTATAACTTGATGCAGTTCTGATTATATTTGTATAGATTTGTGATGCCCGAATTCATGCCCAACCCGGACTGGAAATACAGAGACAGAGTATTGGAGAAACTAGAGAGACAGGATATGTTCCGAAGGAGAACAGTCATCAACATTCCCGAATTTTATGTTGGTATGTGATTACATCTAGAATGATTTGATTTGTCACTTATTTTCACTTTACTGTTACTTCTCTCATATAATCTTAGCATGGACATTTAAGAGAGTTAAACCATAGCTGCCAATTTTCCTGATAATATCAGGACTAGCCCAATTTGGCAATCTGAGAAAAAATTTAAGAAAAAAAAAATGGACTTTTTATTTGGATAGAAAAGACCCCTGCATTGCACTGACATGGCGTTTTTTTGCAAAAATAAATCCCAAATTTTTCAAGCAAAATCCTAGTTTGCAAGCTAAAAACAGCAAAATTTGCAAATTATTTGCAAAAATTTGCGATTAATTTTCCTAAAAGCCCATTATAATTAGTTCATGAAAGAGAAAGGAATTTGTTTGTTTTTATGGGTTTCACGGCACTTGCAACAAATGTAAGGTCATATCAGTGCCAGTTAAAAGGAAGAAAATGTGATAGTAAAAAAGAAACTACTCTTCATTTATTATCTTTCACGTTCTACACGAGCTATTAAATGAAAAGAAAACAAAAATTCGTCTTTATTTAATTTTTTTTTATTATTATCGGTTTTTTTTTTGGTGCAAAATCTCGAAAATTTGCTAAAATTTGAAAAATTGTAGGATTATGCATTTTAAAACATGGAAAAGAAAAGGCTTTAAATTTAGATTATGTTATATAGTCATGGTCCAAACCCATACTGCTTTTTTTTTTTTATTTTGGCTTATGACGGTATTGTGCCTTTGGGTGTCCTGTTTTAGCTTTTTGAAAAGTTGGCTGCTATGGATAAACAATGGCTTGGTCGACCCAGTCACTTGTCATTCTGAAATTCACAAATATGGCTCGATCAATATAATTTTTACAACATTCATGGCAATGATGAAATGTTTTTTTTTTTTTTCTCTCCTTGTCCCTTATTTTCTTTGGCGTTATCATGCAGCATCCTCTTATATATAATAAAATATAATTTTGTGGTATCAGCGATGTTGATATAATTGTATTTTTACACTGCTTGGTTGCAGACCAAGAATATATTTTGAGTAGATTTCGATAGGAACGCGATGAGTCATTTGATTTGAGAGGTTTAAATGAGAATTTGTCAATACTAATACTAATTATTATCTTATTCAGATTAGAGTTCTTGATGATATTCAAAAGTATTTTGTGATGCCGCGTGTCATTTTCTACCTCTTACTCTTACTTAATCTTCTTTGATCCATGGGGTGCATAAAGCATCTACCAAGGATTTCAATTTCTGTCTGTTAGCTGCATGGATACCGACATTATATCTCTAACCTCTGTTTTTATTTTCTCTTCATGTCCAGGCTCCATAATGGCTGTGACTGTATCAGATCCTTACGCTCCAGACAAGCTGAACAGATTTGTGGGGATTTGTATTGACAGGGGAGGACACGGACTCAGTGCTTTCTTTATTCTCCGAAATGTCGTTGATGGTTTAGGTAAATCTCATTTTTATTTTTTTTTTTCATTCCAGCTTTTGATGATGTGATAATAATAATAATGATGATCATTAATTAATGATAATGATGATAATAATAATAAATAATAATAATAACAATGAATAATAATAATAACAATGAATAATAATAAAAGTAATAATAATAATAATAATAATAATAATAATAATAATAATAATAATAATGACAATGATAGTAATAAGTAGTCATATTAAAAATGTATAATGAAATCATTTGTCTGCAGGAGTGGAGGTCATGTATGAAATGTACAATCCGACACTACATTCAATAGAAGTCCTGAAATTAGAAAAACGGTTAGACGAACAGCTGTATTACCTTCGCAATGCCCCACTAGAGTACAGTACCTTCCGTTTTGACATGGAACCAGTTGCCTTGCCGCGTGGATCGGAGGTCCCAGTCAACACATTACAGGTATTGTTTTCCTTGTCGGACATTGTGTCAAATCCTTGCCTGAACAAAATATGAACATAGGGCAAATGTATTGATCCGTTCCAAAAGGTCGTTTTCTTTGCATTTGCCACAAATAGTCATCAAGAGGAAATGCCCTAAATGTGTTTCAAGTGCCGTTAAAGCCATAAAAACAAAAACTTAAGGCTCCATAATAAATCAACTAAATGTAAGGCCGACCTAAATTCAAGGGAATTGTTTGTTAATTTACCATTATTTTCAAGGGACATTACTCGTTCATGATTAACACAACTTTCTTTAATTTCTGGATTGCCTCCCTTGACAAAGTGAAGTTGTAAAGGGGCGTCCATGTCTTGTGTATGACACTTGCCTTCAGATCGGAAGATCCAGGGTTCTAGTCCCACTTTGGGCAGCACGTAGCTGAGTCCTTGAAAAAGGCTCTTTACTCACATTTTCTCACCTTGCTCAGGTGTAAAATGAGGACCTGGCTGTTAACAGCATTGTCTCTGTCCGAAAAATTGTAATATTGCCTAACAGTCAGGTGTCATGTCTCATCCTACATATTAAGTGTTGCTGTTGGCTTGGGACCCACTGTAAAGCGTTTTGAGCATGTTAAGTGGATATTGTGCTATATAAAAGCTCAATTTGCTGGTTTTTTTTTGTTTATTTTTGTAAATTCTGTTTTACTGACTTGGGTTGGCATCTTGGTGCTGTATGATATCAGCATGTACATATGCAAACCACCATTTTCTGTAGTAACTCATGCCTTTTTCATTTTGTCCTTTGAAATCTTTCAGGTTCCTCTGAATCCAAAGCCCTGGGAAATGCGATGGGAGAGAATGGATCTCAAGGGCATTATTCCATTTGAATTGACAGAAAAGCAACTTAAAGGGAAGGCAAAGGTAGGGTCATTATATTGAGGGAGTGTTCATTTATGCCATAGTTTAAATAACTTAATTCTGTTGTTTACCAAAATAGCTCCCTCCAAAAAAACATGATATTATCATTGATAATGAAAATGTTGCCATTTTACTATTGATATTAATATTATTGACAATTTTTAAAATAGATGTTGAAATTGAAACACTAGGCAAAATCTGTTTGGGCAAGGCATGTCACTCTTTCATGAATACTATGATAATATTTTATTACTGAGTTATTTTCCTTTTGTCAAAAGTGAAAAGATTTTAGTTAAGTCTGATGAAAATATTGCTGCTTGAAGCTCGAAGGAAAAAATAACGATAAGTATTGAACTGTAAGATTCAATTTATTAGACAAAGACAGATACCTGTCTTCGTTTAATAAATTGAAGCTTACAATTCAATACTTTCGCCTTAAGTGTGCAATGTCAAGCACTCATGAATCACTCTTATCCCTCGTTGATATGTGCTGTAGGGTATTTCAACTGTATATGAATGCTTCAGTGATAATTCGAAATTTAACTTAAGGAAATAATAGAGTGTAAAACAGAAATCAAAATATGATCTCAAATCGCTTTTAATCTTGGTGTGAATATTTTGCTTTCCTCTGTTTACGCGCAAGATGCATGCAAAACCATCTTAGTTATGATCAATTTTTTTTAATGGGGGGAAGGGGGGGGGGGGGGGGGGTGGAGTTGTGGATAAATTATTACATCTATTAAATTCAGAGGTCCACTGGTGGCATCTTCATTTTTCCTCCAGCAAGACATTTCGCCCCTGGTACTCACATTGCAGCTGAATGCTGGGTTATCTTGTCATTTTTTTCTAGATAGACCATGTAGAGAAATTTCCTCTGAGGAGATGAATACATGGAATTTTTTTTATCTATTATAACATTATTATTATTATTATTATTATTATTATTATTAATAATAATAATAAAATAATAATAATAATAATAATAATAATATTATTATTATTATTATTATATATTATTTTTATTATTATTATTATTGTTTTTATTATTTTTATTATTTTATTATTATTATTATTTTTATGATGATGATGATGATGATTATTATTATTATTATTATTATTATTATTATTTTTAGTAGTGGTAGTATTTTATTTTCCCCGTCTATTTATCTTTTTATTTATTCAATATTATGATTTTTTCCCCCATCTATTTTATTAGAGTGCTACCCCTTGGGTTAAACATGACATCATGGTTGACTACAGAAGCAAAGTGAATGAAGACGAGGAAGAGGCGATTATGGCGGAGGTTTTCAAAGAGAAGCAAGCTGCTAATTTGACGCAGCGTTCGTCTAAAGCCATTCTGAGAAAAAGACGGAGATGAATATGAATATAAACCTGTTGTATATATATAAAATTTACAAGATGTGATGGATTATTGAAGTGATACAAAGCTGCTAGAAGCTGTGGACTGTAAAAAGTAAAAAACATTAATGAATGTAGCAGCTTTAAAAAAAAGGATAAAATACCAAACACATTATGTTTCGGGCTCAAAATCCTACTTCAGCCAACAACAGAAAAACAGTGAAAATTGTATTGTATTTATCGTTTCATGTCTTTTGTTGTTGACTGAAGAAGGGCTTTGAGCCTGAAATGTTCTGTGTTATGTATTTTGTTCTGTCTTTGAAGGTTTTATATTCAGTTCTGTTTATTACAAAGTACTGTTGAATAGTGTTATTGAATGAACATAGAATAAATATGATTTGTATTGGATTATAAGTGTGGCCAATTAGTTAAATTTGTTGTGTGTTGTTCTGTGATACATTCATTATCCACTATCTCTTTGTGTGTTGTGCGGTGACGATTGGGTGGGGTCCTTTGACTTTCTATGGTGGGCAGGAGGTCACTTGCTGTTGTGTCTTCTATCCGTTTATATCTGGTTTCTGAGTTGCTTTCTGTCTATGTCTTAGAATGGGATCACTTCATTTTGTCCTGATCCTTGCTGGAGTTCTTGGTTTAGAGGGAAACAGTCAAATGTGTATTATGAGTTTTACTTACAGCCTTTACAGGAGCATAAGCCATCAACAAAGGGTCTCCACTTTTTTATGTCGTGTGCCATCGCTTCCAAACCACTACATGTCTGTCCTGAATGTTGGGTGTTTGCTTCTACATCTCTTCTCCAGGTGGTCTTTGATCGGCACTTCTTTTGTTTTCCCTATGGATTCCAGGTCAAAGCTTGCTGGTTGATGCTTGTTGTCGGTTTTCTAAGAATGACCAATCCATTTCCATTTTCTACTCAACATTTCTTTGGTACATGGGGTCTTACAAAAAAGAATTTGGACACCCTGGACTCCCTTCATCGCAAACAATTTAGACGACTTATTGGGGTACATTGGCCAGAAACAAGGATGTAAACTGTTCAGATATGTGCTCCGACGAGATGAAAATATTCCAGCACAAACCTCAATGGATGATTACTTCAAACAAGGAGCACCCTCAAAACACAGAGGGTGTACACCAACTTCACTTCCTCTTGGTGGAATCCTGTGTTGGTGTCTGCTGGATGGGGTTCCCGACCTCCCATAGTGGGCAGGGAGGTACTTGCAGTGTCTTCTATACCCCTATCTATATCAGTTTTCCAATTGCTTTCTGTCTTTGTCTTGGAATGAGATTGTGTACTTAGTTTTGATGATCCTGGCGGAGTCCTTGGCTAGGTGGGAAACAGTCGAATTTATGGTTATAGTTTTTGGAGATGATATTTATTTCCTTCTAATAAATCATCTCTCTGTTATGTATTGTTAGTTATGTATTCTGTAAACATTTGAGTGTATTCCTCTTAGTGGGATCCTGTACTGGTGTCTTGATAAGATATGTAGGTGATCTCAAACTAAGTACATTGATGGTGTGCTCTTGGAATCTACATGTTCCCTATTTGAACAAGTCCCCTTTGTCATAATTTTTCTTGGGTGCTTTGATTGTAAATCTAGAATATTTTGACTAATCCATTTTCTACTTTTTACTGACACTGACCTAAATGTGCTGCAAGCGCCGTAAACCCCTGAAAAACAAAAAAAAACATAGTTGATGTCTGGATGAGATATACAGCTGATCTCCAACTAAGTACATTAATGATATGATTTTGGAATCTATATCTGTTTCCCTATTTGAACCACTCCCCTTCGTCTTTCTTTTTTTCTCATGTCCATTTAATTATAATTCTAGAATCGTTCCACTATCCCATTTTCTTCCTTTTTACTGGCGCTAAATGTGACGCAAGCGCCGTGAAACCCTTTAAAACAAAACAAAGAACCCAACATAAAGAAGTTTTGAAGCAATGGGACACACATTCCAAAGCATTTATTTAGCCCAGAAAACAAGATGTCATCGCGCTGACACTAGAAGATCAATTACACAATGTATGTATCCAGTCCTCTGAAAGACTGGTTTTACATTTCCAATGAAGTTGGAGCCAGTTTTTTTACTTCACACTTTTGTTCCCTATTGATTGCCATAGAATTGACAACACTTGTCACCCTTTGTGATGGACGGAAACACGAAAATGATTTTATGTCACAATCAATCCCATTCAATTAGTTTATCAAGGTGAAAACGACCTTGCATAGTCCTCCCCCCCCCCCTTCCTCTCTCTCTCTCCCTCTCTCGCTTTATCTAATATCTATCTGTCACTCACTCTTTCTCTCTCTGTGCCTCCTCTTTCTCCCTAACTCTACTTCTACTACTATACTACTACTACTACTACTCCTGCTACTACTACTACTACTACTACTCCTACTACTACTACTACTTCTACTACTCCTACTACTACTATTACCACTACTTCTGCTGCTACTGCTACTATTACTACTACTTCTGTTACTACTACTACTACTACTACTACTACTACTAGAGAGCTGAGCCGGTGTTATCAATACTTAGCTTCTATAACCAGGACAAATCATTCGTTTGGACAGAAAAATAAATAAAAACTTACCGCTTACCGTCAAAAGCAGTTTAGATTTGAAGATGCATTTGTTTTCTATCAAAAAACATTCGGTAATGGACAATCCTTGATGAATTTCAAAAGTTGTGTTGAAATTATATCCTAATTGTTTTCATGATTAATTCCTCGCGAAATCGTGTGGGCCCCGTTTCTGTTATCAAGGTTCCGCCTAGCCAGGCAGGGTTGCCAGATCATTTTTGAGTAAGAGACCAAACTAGCTATAGCAAGAAGCCAGATCCCTCGGCAGGAGCCCAAATACCACCAAACCCACCTTAGCCTCGCGAAAACTCTTTAGATTTGTTAAACAATTTAGATAGGATAAGGAAAATTCGTATATATAGAAGCATTAGCAAATGCAATCTGTGGCGTTAGCACGTGTTGCATTTAGATATTTAGATTGCCAAATAAAATAAGTTTTACCGGTACCAGAGTAAAACGATATAACGGGGAAAGTCAGAGGAAGCCAAAAAGTTGGTTACAGGAGGCCAAGTGGCCAAACCAAATTTTGGGAGTCCAAATGGCTTGGGAAAAGGCCAAATTTCTCAAATTTGGCCACCAGGAGGCCAAACTAGCAACCCTGGCCCCAGGTTTTTAAAAAAGTTTATTGGGAAAAAGATACGGAACAAAGTGTCCATAGATAGGTATGCAATTTGGTGCATTAGTGCAGTAAAAAGGCCTTTTTTTCTTTTATTCAATAAACTTGACTGCTGGTGGACCCTAGGCCTCTCTACAAGTCCAAGAAATAATACTCACTTTTTCTCTGCTCCAACGAAAATATCTACCCCCTACCGGTCTAATCATGGAGCTCCTACATACCGGACATAGAATCCAAAGTGAAACCTCGTTTTGTCAAGGCTCAAGATTTCTACTTTTTCTTTCTCATCCAATGTTATCAGACATGGCGTGTTTTGATGAGAGTCTGTTAAATTTGATTTTTTTCCCTTTTTAGAATGATTTTTATGAAATGATTCTTATTTCCACAGCATTCTAACATTTCAGGATTAATTTGTTTGTGATTTCCAACAGGATTTAATATAAAATGGGGAGGAAGTGCTCAGTCGTAAATTGTCGAAGTGGATATCGTCCCACTCGCGATAATCCACCATCCGCATCAGATGAAAAGATTTCTGTTTATCGTTTTCCAACTGACGATGAAACAAAAAGGCTTTGGATTTCACGTCTGCCTAATGTATTGAAATTTGAGGATGTGACTGATAACATGGGCGTGTGTTCTTTACATTGGCCGAAAGACACTGAAATGATTCGAACCGTCGGAAGAGCCTTTCGACCTGCTAATCCACCTGCTATTTTCCCTAACGTTCCAAAATCTTGTATCCCTCTACAGGCTGGCAGACATACTTGTCGTACTACAGACAGAGCAACAGCAGAGTCAAGAGCTGTTGTTATTGATGAAATGGCTGAATTTCGTGCAAGAGATTCGCTTGATGGAAAGGATTTTCATGAACGCTTTATTGACATGCTTCTTGGCCATCCTGTAGGAGGTGTTGTTGGATTTGAAAAGGCAAGAGGGCTCTACACTTTCTGTAGTATACGTAGAGATGGTCCAATCTGTGATTTTTCTATGCTTTTTAATATATTATCTTCCTCAGGTTCTCTGGCTTTATCATTTGAATGCTACAAGGGCGTCAGAAAAATAAAGAATTATCCAGACTTTATTTCTAGTGACAAGCAAGTGAAGTGTTGGAGTGGGCTTGATGCCTTGATTAAGTATGTCATTTCCAATGATGAAGATGTTCCACAGGTGAAATTTCTACAACGTAATGTTCACATTCTTAATGCCTCTAAAAATAAACGCATTTACTCCACAGAGGACCTTTTTACTGCTTTTAGTTGGTATTCATTGTCTCGTTCTCTATATTCACAGCTTAGGAATTATTTACAATTACCATCCATTTCTACTTTACAGAAAATTACTGCTGTCAGCAAAAATATGAGTGATGCAGCTTTATTTACCTCTATTTTCAGGAGCATCAGTGAGCGCAACCGGGGATGTATATTGATTGTGGATGAAATTTACATCAAAGCCTCTTTGTCGTATCGTGGTGGTGAAGTCTTTGGTTATGCTCATGATTATCCTGACAGAGCAGCTACAACAATGCTTGGTATTATGGTGAAATGTTTTTTTGGTTCAAAATCTTTCCTTGCCAGACTTGTTCCGTGTCATTCATTAACTTCTGAATTTCAATTTCAACAGGTTGCTGAAGTCATTACAACTGTGGAGGAATGTGGAGGAAATGTTGTCGCCATTGTATGTGATAATAATAGAGTAAATCAGTCTTTTTTTCAGAAATTTGACAGAGATGATGAGCAAAAGCCTTGGATTGCTAAATCCCCAATCTCAACTAATCACAAACCTCTTTTTTTGATTTATGATCCAGTTCACCTGTTAAAGAACATACGTAATAATTGGATTTCAGAAAGAACTGGTACCATTGCTTTTTCACCTTTAGATAGTCCTGACCCCACAGACAAGAAGATGGCTAAATGGTCTGATTTGATCGCACTATATGATCATGAAACATCTGAATTTTCATTGCGCATGTCTAAATTAAATGATGTTTGTCTTAGGCCTTCTAACATCGAAAAGCAGAAAGTTTCTCTTGTTCTTGATGTCTTTTCAGAAAAAACAAGTGCAGCCCTCAAGTCTTCATCAGCTTCGACACAGTCATGGAAAGATACGGCTATATTCATTGATAATGTGATATGTTTATGGAAAGTTTTCAATACAAAAGATCCTCTCCGACAGACTCGACTTCGAGATCCTGATATGGCAGTAATCAGGGATGAGGAGCATCACCAGCTGGATATTCTGAACTCATGGGCAGATATCGCATTACGTCTTACTCCACTTTCTAATCCTCGTATGCATTCTCTTACAGCAGATACAGCCAAGGCTCTCTTCTGGACCTGCAAGTGCTTTATTGATTTGGCAAATTTTCTCTTGTCCTCAGATAACAGTCTCCATCATGATTATGTCGCTCTTGGTTTTTTTCAACAGGATGATATTGAAAGCCATTTTGGTCACCTACGCAGATCAGCAGGGTGTAACTATTACATTTCAGTAGAGAATGCCTCACATACCAATACCATTGATCGTGCCAAGCTCATGCTGGAGAGCATGACAACAGAAGTTGATTACAGTGGAGCACCGCATGCTTGTAATTTATGTGACCTTCCATTTTCTGACAATGATATTTTGCTTTTAGATTCACTTCCAGACTTTCCTAGTAAACTGTCAACTGATGAGACAATGCCTCTTTTTTATATTGCAGGTTATATTGCATCGAAACACCCGGATCTCCAAGGTAACATGTCATCGTTTCCCACTGAGACTACTTCTTTTACAGCAACGCTTTCTCGTGGTGGTTTGAGCTGTCCTTCAGAAGGACTTTTTCAATTTGTTCTCTTGTGTTTTGGATTTTTCAGACAGACAGTGGAGCTATCATGTAGGCGTAGATATCTCAATTTATTCAAAGAATTTCCTCGTTTTTTCAGATTGGACTGTTCCATACCAGACGCTGCAATTTCAAGACTCGTTAATATTTTGCTAAAGAATTATTGCAGGGAAAATGTGGAGGAAAGAAATGTTGAGCGGAGTGCAAGGAAGATAAGAAAGCTGACATCAACATAAGACATCATTATCAAGCATCCTTTCTCCCCCCCCCCCCCCCCCCCCCCCATGCCCCAATGTTAAATTTTTATGTCCATGAATGTGAATATTAATTCTCGAATTTCAGAGACACTCTCAAATAATTTTCTTCTTATATCCTCAGAATCGCCAATATTACTTACAGGGCCATGTATGTATTTCTATGTATTTATTTATTTAAAAAAAAAAAAAAAAGAAAAAAAAAAAAAAAAAAAAACTTAATGCGGCCACATTTTGATTGTGACGGTCACAAGCCCGTTAAACGCAGAGTGAGGTACAAATTGTATCATGAAATGGAATCATCTGGATTATTCTTCCAATGGATTAAGATTATGGTGTGTTTCTTATTTGGATAAATATTTCTGAGGATTAATTTGTGGTTGTGATATTCATGGCATGTAAGTAGACACCCTTAGATTTGGATATTTTTCACTTTCTTTTTCTTACTAGACTACTTGTCAAGTTGTATTCCAACAATGTGAATAATAGCATTTCTATCCCTCACTACTATTACTCTTAAGTTAATAGACTTAGATTAAAAGTACATGTCAGTGCTAATGGAGAATATGAACTAACAACTAATAACAATGAAATATGAAATAGATATAGTCTTCTTAGAAATAAGTAGTAATCATGTCATGATAATCATCCTTATTATATTATTATTATTATTATTATTATTATTATTATTATTATTATTATTATTATTATTATTATTATTATATAAAAATAATAATAATATAATAATAATAATAATAATAATAATAATAATAATAATAATAATAATAATAATAATAATAATAATAATAATAATAGTAGATCTTTATTGTCCATAAATATGGCAATGTGTCATAGAACTAGAAATATTCAGATTTTATGGGGTTTCTTCTTGATATTTCGTACTGTTTACAAAATAATAACTATCAATTTGAATTGCCCTTAATTAACCCATCTGTGATTTAAGCAATTATAATCAAGGTTAGCTATCATCAGAGTAATATGTATTTAAACTAGAACCATGAAAAATATAATTTCTCAATAAAAATAGTTGTAGAGAGGCACTTTTAAAAAGCGTTTTAAACGTTTCGTAATTCGTACAGATTCATTGAGGCCCAGATTTTAGGCCCCCAATAGAATC
>NC_088362.1:61307003-61309503 GCF_034508935.2 Berghia stephanieae
GCTCGAACCCAGGACTTTTCGATCTGAAAGCGAGTGTCATACTACAAGACCACATAGCCGCACAGAGAAGAGCAAATGTCGGAGCAAAATAATATCTTTATTGAGGATAAAAATGAAAAGATTCTTGTGAAAAAATTCCGTTTACTCATCTTAAATTAATTCCACCATTTACATACTTATCCTTATTCATTTATTCTCAGCTTTTTTTTTTTTTATCCAACGTCTAATGGTCGCCTGTGGCTAAGTTGTTTTTTTCTTCACTTCCGCCTGTCTGGGTGGGACTGTGACGTAATTAGATCACGTGGGAGCCACCCTGGACGTGTAAACCAATTTAACCCCATTGAGCACACCATTGGATGAAAGGAAAGGTTATAATAGGGACGAAAGTCTATCGTACGTCGTCAGTACTGGAAGTAACGAAACTAGGGAGCCGGCACCGGGGTAAGAGAAATAATATGTTTATAGATAGAATGCGCTTGGCCAAGGAGTTCACAACATTGCCATCCGGAAGTATAACTGACAAACACACAAACTCTGTGTAACCATAAACTTTCATAGTCTGGTTGATACAGTTTAGTGAGAACAACTCACAAACGCGGATGGCAAAAACAATAACAAAGGCCTGAGTGACGTCATCTGCATACTATCTATAAGATCTTTGACGCATCGGCTTAGATCGCTATTTGAATGAAAAGTGAATTTGACGTTGAAACATAGAATTGGCCTGAATTGAAAGTGTTTGCAAGTTACTCGTATATCAATCTGTTAAAAAAAAAATCTTTAGATATCCCAGCCATTCTGTGGTCGATGATACACATTTTACATTGGCAGTACGGAACAATGTTGGTTCCTAACCCTATTTTAAAAAAAATAGATTTAAAGTTGAAATCATCAGAGTTTTGACGCATCGACTTGATTCGGTATTTGAAAGAAAAGTGAATTTAACATTGAAAAAAAGGGTCAACTATGCACCGCTCAGAGCGGGACTTGAACCCTTGACCTTCCATATAAATTTATCTCAAGTTCATATTTTTGACCATAATTTTTTTTTTAAACATGCAATCACCCAGGCATTATAATGTGTGTTTTTTTTTGTGTGTGCGGTTATGCTGACTGGTTGTATGGCACTCGCATTCGCGGATGTGAATGTCCGCGGTTCGAGTCCCTTCATGCAGCGTGTGGTTGAATCCTTGGTAAAGGCTCTTTACTGACATTCTCTCATCGTACTCAGGTGTAAAATGTGAACCTGGTAGTTAACAGCGTTGTCTATGTCCGAAAAAAAGTAACATCGCCTCACAGTCTTCAGGTGTCGTCCTACATGTCAAGTGTTACTGTTGGGCAGGGACTCCTTGTAAGAGCTATGAGAACGTTCAGTGGATATTGCGCTAACGTCAACTGGGGTAACTTTGCCTCAAGGAGAAACTTTGCCTCTTTAGCATTCGACCAACTAGAGGATATTTAGTTTTGTGGTCATTATTTCCGTTGATAAAAAGTTCAGTCAGTTAACCAGGATAATAACTACAACAAAGCTCAGATGACTCGACATGCTCCAAATTTACAGACGCAAAGTTACCCCTAAAGGCAAAGTTACCCCTAAAGGCAAAGTTACCCCTTAAGGCAAAGTTACCCTTTAAGGCAAAGTTACCCTTTAAGGCAAAGTTACCCCTTAAGGCAAAGTTACCCTTTAAGGCAAAGTTACCCTTTAAGGCAAAGTTACCCCTTAAGGCAAAGTTACCCTTTAAGGCAAAGTTACCCCTTAAAGCAAAGTTACCCTTAAAGGCAAAGTTACCCCAGTTGACGCTATATAAATGCTTACGTTTTTAAAAAAATTTTTTTTTTTAATTTTGAGGCGTCAGGTCATATTCTACAAACACATCTTGTCTGAATGACTTCAATTCTTTGCCAACCAGCCAGTCTACTTACCTGTCGAGGTAAAGGGGAAATTTATCTCTAGGGTCTATTCCAAGTGAAGACTGTAATAACCCAGGCGTCAGCCGCAGTGCAGCGTCGCAAATTAATTGAGCTATAGGGAGAGGTGACTTGCTCAAGGCCACACAGCGCAGCGGCGGGTGATCGAACTCGGTAACTTCCGAGTACGAAGCAAAGACCGTACCGTACCGTTGAGCCACGCTGCCCCATAGTGACCCCACTAACCAAAACAGTGACCTCATGATCCTTTCTTGTCCGCCCATGCTACTCCCCCAGGGACTACTTGCCACAGACCGTGCGACTTACCAGGGCATCTGGCTGTCACGTTGTGACTGGGGTCAAAGTATCCCCACGTATTCTGACAAAAATACCCCAACCCAAATCCAATTTTTAAAAATTTTGGCCAGAAAATTATTTATTCCTTCAAACATCAGTTGATATAACTGACACTCCTCTTGTTAAAGTTCTAGACTCGAACCATGGGCATTCCGATCCGCGGCTATGTGGTCTAGTGGTATGACACTCGCTTTCGGATCGGAAGGTCCTGGGTTCGAGCCTCGCTCGGCGCATA
>NC_088362.1:61319503-61322003 GCF_034508935.2 Berghia stephanieae
CTCCTCCTCCTCCTCCTCCTCCTCCTCCTCCTCCTCCTCCTCCTCCTCCTCCTCCTCCTCCTCCTCCTCCTCCTCCTCCTCCTCCTCCTCCTCCTCCTCCTTCTCCTCCTTCTCCTCCTTCTTCTTCTTCTTCTTCTTCTTCTTCTTCTTCTTCTTCTTCTTCTTCTTCGTCTTCTTCTTCTTCTTCTTTCTCTTCTCCTTCTTCTTCTCCTTGTAGAAACTTCCAATATTTTCAATGATCATTCCACAGTTTGTTTAAACGGTATTATGTCCCGTTGTGATGTATATGACAAAAATTGGGGTGGTGGTGGGGGAGTGATTAGGGTATTGCACTGTAATCCCGGGTTCTAGCCTCGTGTTATGAAATTGTAAACTTGTTAGAACACGGCACATAATACTAGTAAACAGACGCCATGCATTACTGTTTTATTTATCTTTCCTTCAACGATTGGTGAGTCAGTGTAGGTTTATGGACTTGCAATGAGTGTGTGATGGTGGCGCCAATTGTTTTAAATTGCTTCTGAATAATTGAAAACATCAGATGTTGGCATCTCCGCTAAAACCCATTAGAACATTTTACGACTTGCGTTAAATGACAAGCGACAAGCAAAACAATCACTTGCTACAATCTTCCTGTTTTGTGGTTTAAAAAAAAATCTTCCACTCTCTCTCTCTCTCTCTCTCTCTCTCTCTCTCTCTCTCTCTCTCTCTCTCTCTCTCTCTCTCCCTCAATTACCAAATTGCCGCGAGCGAGGTACTATGCATGCCCAGTAGACAACCAGGTACAAATCATTGAACGATTTTGTGCGGCTATGTGGTCTTGTGGTATGACACTCGCTTTCGGATCGAAAGATCCTGGCTTCGAGCTTCGCTCAGCGCATAGTTGAATCCTTGGAAAAGGCTCTTTACTCAGATTCTCTCACCGTACTCAGGTGTAAAACGAGTACCTGGCCGTTTACAGCGTTGTCTCTGGCCGAAAAATTGTAATATCGCCTAACAGGCGTCATGTCTCGTTTTACATGTTACTGTTTCTGTTGGTCAGGGACTCCCTTTAAAGCGCTTTGAGCACGTTTACTGGATATTACTCTATATAAAAGCTCAAGATTAAAGGTTTATATATATATATATATATATATATATATATATATATATATATATATATATATATATATATATATATATATATATATATATATAAATATATTTCAATTTCAATCACCCAATTGCCGTGAGCGAGGTACTATACATGCTCAGTAGACAATCAGATGCAAAGCATTGAACATTTTAGGAGAGAAAATTCGATCAATAATTTGATTTTTTCAAAAACAACTGTGCTCGCAGTGAAGACCACAGCTTGATTCTGTCTGTTGAGTGTGGAACCAAAAGGGACATGTCTAGACAAGTGTGACGTCACACATTTTGTCCCTATTTTGTCCGGGTTTTAGTATTGATGTGATTGGCAATTAATAGTTGGCGTTGGTTTGAAAGTGTACAAACGAAAGAAATGAAAGAAAAAAATAACAATAGAAAAGAATTATTCATTGAAAAAAGGAGGAACAAAAAGCACAACAAAAACAAATAAACTAGAGCTCATATCCACTAAATGTGCTCAAATCGCTTTACAAGCGGTCCCAAGACTACATCAACACCAAACTTGTAGTACGAGACATGACCTGAGTACGGTGAGAGAACGCGAATAAAGAGCCTCTTCCAAGGACTCAACTGGGCGCCGCTCGGCACTCGAACCCAGGACCTTTAGATCCGAAAGCGAGTGTCATACCACTAGACCACATAGCCACAACAAAATACAGTGAGAATTGTAGCCAGTCTTTTTTCTCCTTGTTGGATCATACTTTCAAAGAGCACAAAGCGTTCAGAGCATGTTTTTTTCATAGCTGTTTATGCGCTATATAAATGCCAAATCTATAAATCATTATAACCCGTGGCCTTGCATTCCTCTAGCTGTGATTTCCACTAATTGCTACTTTATGTTTTACCGTAGTCTAGAAAACCACTTTAAAATTTTGGCCAGAAAACTCATCCTTCAATTTTCGATCAATTAGAATAACCCCAATCTTGTCAAAAACTCTCAAATCTGGGGCTTCCTCGAAGACTTCCCTGAAGTCCCAGGTTTGAAAGTTTTTGATAAAATAAGGTTCATTTTTATCGATCGATATTTGAAGGACGAGTTTTCTAGCCAAAATTTGAAAAATGATTTTTTATTGTTGCTGGTTGGTTTTTCTCTGAACAAGGCCTGGGTTTTTATACTTATGTGCTCTCTGTTCCCCAAAGAGTCGTTCCGAATACTCTAAAACTCCTCATTACGATTACTCCAGCTACAACACACGAATACGATTCCTGTGGGACCTAAGCTAGGAAAACAGAGTTCTATTATGGTCTTTTAACAGTGTTTTTTTTTCATTTGCAAAATCAATCTCCCTCTCTCTCTCTCTCTCTCTCTCTCTCTCTCTCTCTCTCTCTCTCTCTCTCTCTCTCTCTC
>NC_088362.1:61324503-61342003 GCF_034508935.2 Berghia stephanieae
TGATGGCGATTTACGATTGAACAATATTTTTTTTTTTCAAAAGCGCCTCAATAATTATAAGAAAGCTACTTTATAAACGGGGGTCCTGATAACTCAGTTGGTAGGGGCAACATCGATCCCGGATGCAGTCGAGATTTTTCTGACCCCCCCCCCCACCCTGTCCACCCAGCAGTGAATGGGTAGCTGAGTCTTTTAGATTTAGCGGAAATTACTTTGCTATAGGTTATCGTCCTATCCAAAGGATATCCAATTGCTATTGTCCGTTTCACGCTACAGAAAAGGGATAAACTCCGGCTCCATGGGCCCAATCGCTCTGAAGGCTATCTACTTTATGAATATATTTTTTGGGGTATCATTTTGATAATCATTTAAACAGAAATATAGGGCCTGGAATTGGGAGAGAAGTTTAGAGAATAAAATATGAAAAAAAAAAAATTAAAAAAAAAAAATAAATAAATAACCCCCCCTCCCCCCCCAAAAAAAAAAAAAACCACTAAAAAAACAAAACCAAAACAAATATAATATTAGAACGTTATTATCCAAAGAAAAGGAAATTCATTTTGGTTTTACAGTGAATTAGTGCCAATATAAAATACGATTAATGAAGTATAGTATAGTGGGCATATATAATGCACGTATACACCCCACACTCAGGAAGGCTAGACACATATTATATGCACACACAACCATACACATGCATAATTCTGCCGTGCTCTGGAAAAACACAAAACATTTAGAAATTTGTCCAGAGAACTCGTCTTTCATATATCGATCGTGTTTGCTTTAATTTTGGGCGGATCAGACCTCTGATGACATTGGCGGAGGTCTGAGCAATAGAAATGAACACATTGTGCGGCTATGTGGTATAGTGGTATGACACTCGCTTTCGGATCGGAAAGTCCTGGGTTCGAGCCTCGCTGGGCGCATAGTTGAGTCCTTGGAAAAGGCTCGAACTCAGGACCTTCCAAACCGAAAGCGAGTGTCTTACCTGAAGACCACATAGCTGCACAAAAACAACAATAATGATGTATTTAACAAAAGAAACCCAACAGTCTAACATAATTGAGAACTAAGACTTGTAAAAAAATCCTCTCTCTCTCTCTCTCTCTCTCTCTCTCTCTCTCTCTCTCTCTCTCTCTCTCTCTCTCTCTCTCTCTCTCTTCTCTCCTCTCTTCTCTCTCTCTCTTCTCTTCTCTCTCTCTCTCTCTCTCTCTCTCTCTCTCTCTCTCTCCTCCTCTCTCCTCTCTCTCTCTCTCTCTCTCTTCTCTCTCTCTCTCTCTCTCTCCTCTCTCTTCCCCACACCCCCCCCCTGCACAGCGCGAATTAAAAAAAAAAACCCATAAAATACAAGAAAATTCCAACAAAAAGAAAAAATGAATACAAGCAAAACAAACCAAAACACAAAAGCACACTAAGCAGGACAAAAAAAAAATAAATAAAAAAAATAAAGCTCACCTACATTTCCTGATTTTTAAAATGTCTAGATTCAGGACAAGGTCAGTTCCCCAATTTTCCTGTGATTTACATTCGTCGTTCAAAATGTTCTGCTTCAACAGTTTGGAAATAATTCATCATTAAATTGACTAGACTTGGCAGACGGAGAGAAATTACATTTTGGCGGCAACTGAGCGAGCGTATTGTTGCCAGATAATTCTAGCATAAAGTTGTAACGATTTACTCATGGGGGAATTTTGGTTGACTGAAAAGAAGGATTAGATTATAATTTGATTTGATTCTTTTTAATAGCAAAATGAAATAATGACGCCTTTTAAAATTATGTTTCGAAAGCAAACTTCGGTTTTCTTCGATCCTATAACCAAGAAAATAAACAAGCCTGATTAAAAAAAAAAAACACACACACAAAAAAACAACAACAAAACAAACAAACAAACAAACAAACAAACAAACCGCCAGAAACAAAAAGAAAACAAAAGAAATAAGGAAACAAACAGAAATATAAAACGAAACAAAATACAACAAAGAACCTTCATCCCCCCCCCCCCACCCCCACCCCCCCCCCCCCTCCCAAACAAAAAAAAAAAAAAAAAAAAAAAAAAAAAAAAAAAAAAAAAAAAAAAAAATAGAACCAACGAAAAAAGCTAAAAACAAAACAAACCGAATAAAACCAAATAAAAGTTCACGTAGAGTACATTTGCCATTTCCGCCCCCAAAAACACACTACCAGCTACGAGCTTCTTCCATCAATAACTGAAATAATTCATCAGTCTCTGCAAACTGGTATCGTCCCCTCTTTTTTAAAGACAGCTCTGATTAGCCCACTTTTAAAGAAATCCTCTTTAGACCAAATTGAGTTTAAAAACTACAGACCCGTTTCAAAGCTTCCTTTATTAAAAAAATCATGGAAAAAGCAGTTCTTCACAATTAAATTTACATTGAAAATTGTATGATCTATATAAGCCATTCCAATCAAACAACCCCCCCCCCCCCCATCCCCAAACAAGAAACAAACAACAAACAACAACCTCCCCCCATAAAAAAAACAATAAACAAAAAACAAAAAAACAAAACGAATATTAAAACGGACGATAAAATGTACACCCAAAAAACAAAACAAAAAAAAAAAAACAAAAAAAAAAACAACAAAAAACAAAAAACAAAAACAAAACAAAACACTACGTCAAACTAATAAGAACAATAAAAAGACAAAACAAAACAAAGCAAAACGAAACAATCCCAAAAAACAAACAAACAAACAAAACAAAAACAAAAACTCTACCCCCCCCCCCCCCCCCCCCCCTGAAAACCCCTCCCAAAACGGATAATCTTCAAATAAACTCTAGTAGGTCATAGTTTGAAATCCATTTTCAGAAACCACTTACAGTTAAAATAGAAACATGTGAGCATCTTTCTAGAAGTGCTCAAGTTGACATGTTATTTCGACTTGTTCTTGTTTTTGTGCGGCTATGTGATCTAGTGGTATGACACTCTCTTTCTGATTGGAAGGTCCTGGGTTCGAGCCTCGTTAGGCGTATGGTTGAGTCCTTGGAAAAGGCTCTTTACTCACACTCTCTCACCGCACTCAGGTGTAAAATGAGTACCTGGCCGTAAACAGCATTGTGTCTGTCGGAAAAAAATAATTGTAATATCGCCTAACAGGCGCCATGTCTCGTTCTACACGTTACGTGTTGCTGTTGGTCATGGACCCTTTGTAAAGCGCTTTGAGCACGTTTAGTAGATATTGCGCTCTATAAAAGCTCAAGAATTTTTTTTCACAGTGAATTGGGTGATTCGTTTTCTCTAAAGCATATCACTTATACTGTACCATTAACGATAGTTTTGTGTCTTGCTACATTACACATGGCACGCATATTTTGTGAGTAATTGACTTAAACTAATAGCATCAATAAATAAAACATTTTTTTTACATAACCGCGGATATTGCCATATCATAATAGCTTGTTTATGACAACAATACGTCAAAAATTGAAAAGTTCACGATGACCTTATGAAAGAGTACATCGATCGTAATCAGCGGTAATTAAATGACAAGGGCACATCAACTTTGAAGCGGTGGAATCGATACTCAATGACAAGGAAGTATCGCGGATGTACTTGATTATTATCAACGTGATAATATTGCCCAACCGTCTCGTCTCATCACTGATGTTGTCTTTGTGATAGTGATGAGAATGCTGGTGGCGATCATGATTATAATATTTCCGATGATGATGATGATGATGATGATGATGATGATGATGATGATGATGATGATGATGCTGATGATGATGATGATGATGCTGATGATGATCATGATCATGATGTTGATGATGATGATGATGATGATGATGATGATGATGATGATGATGATGATGATGATGATGATGATGATGATGATGATGATTAAGATGCTGTTTATGATCATCATCCTAATCATCATCATCATCATCATCATCATCATCATCATCATCATCATCATCATCATCATCATCATCATCATCATCATCATCATTATCATCATCATCATCATCATCATTATCATCATCATCATCATCGTAATCGTCATCATCATCATCATCATCATCGTTCTCTTCCTCCTTATCATCAACATCCTCCTCCTTTTCCTCCTCCTCATCATCATCATCATCATCATCTTCCTCCTCCTCCTCCTCACCACCACCACCATCATCATCATCACCACCACGACCACGACATTCATATCATGATCTCACTCAAAGCCAAATTTAGAGAGCAGAGGTGAGTCGAACTCGCTACTTTCTGGATACGAAGCAAAGACCATAATGCTCTGCCACCTCTGTCACACGGCAGTAAGTACAGCAGTATCAACATCATTGCCACCGTAGGCATGTCAATATTGGATGGTCATTGTCGAATGTCTTGCTTTGCGTCGCCTAAACCAGGACTAGAACCTCAATAATTACGAGTCTTAACCACCGTGTCATACCACTAGATACAACAAATCCTCAGATCAGGCCAGCAGTAATATATCAATGCCAATACCCTCATGTCTGATCAAAATTGGTTGGTCATTTAAGAATCTCTTGTCTTTGCGTTGTCTAAAGCCGGACTCGAACTCCAAGACTTAAAGGTCATAGTCCCCGTGTCATACTACTAGACACAACAAATCCTCACGGCAGGACAGCAGTAATATATCAGTGCCACCACCATCATGTACCATCGATATTGGTTGGTCGTTATCGAATATCTTGCTTTTGCGTCGCCTAAAGCAGGACTAGAACCTCAAGTCTTAGGGTTCATAAACCCCATGTCAAACGACCACAAGCCAAATCCTCACGGCTGGACAGCAGTAATATATCAGTGCCACCATCATCATGTTCGATCGATATTGGCTGGCCAATGTCGAATGTCTTGTCTTTATACCGCCTGAAGCAGGATTAGAACTTCTAACCAAAAAAATAAAACCCAGACACGTTTCGTTTCGGGCTCAAAACCCTTCTTCAGCTAACAACATAAAACAATGAAAACATAAATGCATTGCTTCAAACCCAGATAAACCCAGACAGATTTTAAGCAATAAATTTATGTTTTAATTGTTATTTTTTGTTTGCTGTTGTTGGGTGAAGAAGCGGTTATGAGTCCGAAACGTTACGTGTTTAGTATTTTGTTCTTTTTCGTGTGTGAAGCTCTGATATTCATTTATGTTTATTACTTTTTACAAAACCACAGCTACTCGCAGCTTCGTATCACTTTGACTCGAACCTCGAGACTTATAGATCATAATCCTCATATCAGACGACTAGACCAGAGCTGGCTACTTGATGTTTCAAAAAGTCGTAGTTTTCAAGGGAAAAAAAAGAGTAAAATTCACTTTAAATAGCTTTAGAAATAAAGAATTTGCTCCCAGCATGGTTCAAAAATGCTCCAAAGTCCTGAATATAGGTTCTAAGAAGCTAAACTTTCCTTCTCAACAAGATTTATTGAGTCAAAGAGACCTATGAAGCTCTGTAGCTGGAGCCAAAAATTCGTATTTCTACGAATTTTTTGTAGTACCAGGCAGGTCTGGACTAGACACTAAAAAGCCTCACGACATCCCAGTCGTGGTATTGTGGGACAGCAGAAACATATTAATGCCACCACAATCATGTCCGATCAATATTGGTTAGTCATTGCCGAATGTCTTGTCTTCGGCTTCGCCTTAAGCAGGACTCAAACCCAAGAGCTACACGTTATAATTACTATGTCATACCACCCTAATCTGGAAATAAAAATGTTTAAAAAATTTATCCAAAAAAATCATCCTCCAAATATTGATAGATTAAAACAACCCTCACCTTGGATAGATCGATACTTAAAGGACGATTTTTTTCCCCGGCCAAATTTGTAAATATCCGTTTATTGAGGGTAAGGCAGTAGACAACAAAAAATAGCCTCACGGCTGTAAAGGGACTACAGTAACATATTCGTGCCATCACCATTATGTCCGATCAATATTGGTGGGCCATTGTCGAATGTCTTGTCTACGCACCACCAAAAGCAGGACTCGAACCCAAAGTCATAGACCCCATGTCTTTCCACCAGATTACGTACTATGAACAAAAAGCACATATTCCAAAATTTGGCCAGAAAAATCGCCCTTCAAATATGGATTGATTAAAATTACCTTTATCTTGTCCAAAAAAAAAAAAAGAAAAAAAAAAAAAAAAACAACCAAAAAAAAAACAGACAAAAAAAAAAAAAAACCAACAAAAAAAAACAAAAAAAAACAGCTCTTCAACCTGGGGCTTCGCGAAGTCTTCCCTGAAGACCCAGGTTTGAGAGTTTTTTTATATGACAAGGGTCATTTTAATCGGCCGATATTTGAAGGATGAGTTTTTCGGGCCAAATTTTAAAATACGTGTTTTTCCAGAGTACGACCGAAGACAATGTTATATCCGATCAATATTGGTTGGTCATTGTCGAATATGTCTTGCCCCATGGTCACTTGAGTCTCATGGACAAGTAATGCTGCTGATCACTGACCAGTGTCCAGTGCCCCTTGTTCTCTACCCAATACCCAATACTACCTACTTCATCAATAACCCCCTGAAGGCGAGATTAGAGTTTAAGAGGATGTGATATTAACAGTGCATTGAATCAATATTGCCCTATTTATGTCTAAGTGATATTAAGCTGTCAGAAGCTGTGGACAGTAAAAAGTATTGAAAACCAAAACAAAACAAAAGAATATATTATCAGCTTAACATAAAAAGAACAAAATACCGAACACGGAAAATTTCGGGCTAAAAACCCTTCTTCAGCCAACAACAAATAAAAACAAAACAATGAAAACAAATACATTCATAAAAATTAAAAAAAAAAAAAAAAGAAAAAAAAAAACAAAAAAAAACCTGATCGAGGTTGTTGAAGAAGGGTATTGAGCCCGAAACATTCCGTGTTTGGTATTTTGTTCTTAATTTTTGTTGAAGCTGTTATATTCTTTTTGTTTGTTTGTTTACCATTTATTTGTATCTTGACTTTTCATGTTTTGAATAAAGTTTTTAGTTTATATAATCCACAATGCATCAGTCTGGTATTATGTGTGAATGAAATAGACCGACGTGCACTTATTTGCAGGTCTTATAACCCAATTTATTAAGGGCTCATAGTTGTAATGGGAATCTCTCCCCCCCCCCCCCCCCCCCAAAAAAAAATAGATAAAATATGACGCAAAATATTAATTAATATCGTCCATTACAACAATTACGTTTGGTTATTAGACCTGCTAATCTATGCACCGAGCATTCAAAGAAAAACCCACTCAAAAACACTAAAACGCCAATCTACAAACTCAAACATCTTCAAATATTTATTTGCACCCCGCACAATCAAAGACTGGAACCCTCTTCCCGAATCATGTCTGAACAAAACAGATTTAGAAACATTCAAGTGAAGATTATCAAACTTCTTTAGCCTAAATACCAACAACGGCTGTCACATTCAACAACTCTCTCCGCCCTCGTAAACAAATACTCAGAATTGAGTCGACTTTGAGTAACATTCAGATTGAGACCCTGGGACCTTACGTGTAAATAAACACACAGTGAACCGCTGGCCATTTGGCACAAGTTCTGCATTCATTAACCGCTATGTTATCCTTTGATGGTTCGCCCGTCACTAAACATTAACCAATCAGAATACTTCCTACCATTCACCCCGTTTCCTCCACTTGACTATTTATTTCCTGTATGAAAAGACCCGAGATACCCTAAGTTCATGTCAAACACACAAATAGGTCAGGCCCAGTTAGTGATTATTTCTCACAATATTTGGACACACTGATAAAGGAATTGCTTCGAAAAAAACCTGATGACACGATGCATTTTTTTCAATCATCTCTGGTAAAATTGTGAGTGATGCTCAGGATCTGTGGGCTGTTTACTCCGGGTGATAGGCAAGCACTTTAAGTGGCTATAGGTCTTCTGCCCACGGTCAGCGGTTGTCTCAGGGCCAAAATAGACTTTATTTTTAATTTTCGAGTAAAAAATAAAACAACTTAGATTCTAAATGTTGATTCGATTGGTGTAACCTTAATTTCCAATAACGCTAATAAAAAAAATGATATATTAATAAAGAGGGAGAATAGCACTTTTTAACTGTGCTAGAAATATGTTCCTAGCGTAATTATAAAGGGGGTCCCGATAGCTCAGTTGGTAGAGCACTCACTTCACACGCAAAGGGACCGTGATCAATCCCGGGTGCAGTCGAGAATTTTTCCTGACGCCCCCTGTCCACCCAGCAGTGAATGGGTAGATGAGTTTGTTAGATTTTGCGGAAAGTATTTTGCGATTAGACTAGTGTCCTATCCAAAGGATAGCAAGCAATTGCTATTGTCCGTTTCACTCACTCCTGCTCCATGGGCCCAATGACTCTGTCTGAAGGACTACATCGGATGGATGGATGAAATTATATAGAAATGCCAGCAGTTTTATAAACAATCGATCTTTTATAGATAGTTCTTAGTTGACGTCACTCAGGTCTTTGTTATTGTTTTTTGCCATATATATAAACGTTCATGGATACACACAGTTTTGTGTGTTGGTCCGTTATACTTCTGGATGACAATGTTATGAGCTTCTTAGCCAAGCGCATACTATCTATACAGCGCAATGTCCACTAAACGTGCTCATAGCGCTTTACAAGGGGTCTCTGTCCAACAGCAACACTTAACACGTAGAACAGATACAAAGCTGTGAATGGCCAGGTACTCATTTTACACCTGAGTACGGTTAGAGAATTTGAGTTAAGGACTCAACAATGCGCCGAGCGAGGCTCGAACCCAGGACCTTCCGAACCGGAAGCGAGTATCATACTAGACCACATAGCCGCACAAAAGACTGATATTTAGAGGACAAGAACTCCCTCTGACGGTGTATGGAGTGACTATTCGATGTCCACCACGTATTTCACATCTATTTGTAATAATTTTATATAAATCTTTGTGCGGCTTTGTGGTCTTGTGGTATGACATTCGCTTTCGGATCTGACGGTCCTGAGTTCGAGCCTCGCTCGGCGCATAGTTGAGTCCCTGGAAAAGGCTCTTTACTCAAATTCTCTCATCGTACTCGGGTGTAAAATGAGTACCTGGTCGTTAACAGCGTTGTCTCTGTCGAAAAAAAAAAGAATTGTAAGATCGTCTAACTGGCGTCATCATGTCTCGTGCTACATGTTACGTGTTGCTGTTGGTCAGGGACCCTTTGTAAAGCGCTTTGAGCACGTTTAGTGTATATTGCTCTATATACAAGCTAATTTTTTGGTGTTTTTTTTTTTGAAAGGGGGGTTGGTGGTGGTGGGGGAGGGGGGGGGGGAGCTAGGATATGATGCCGTTCTCACTAATAACAATTTTATTTCCCCAATTGCCAAGAACTGACACAAATATATATGTAGATGAGGCAAACCTTGTGTGTGTGTGTGTGTGTGTGTGTGTGTGTGTGTGTGTGTGTGCCTGTGTGTGTGAGTGTTTTACATACTCCAGGGAGATCGTTATCAAGGAGAAATAGGCTCCGTGATATCGGACATGCTGTTTACCATAGATACGTGAAAACATTCATCACAATACATAAATAAATAAAGAAAATACAAACCCGAAGAACTCCAGCTTTTGTATAGGGCAATAGAAGGTACGAACTTAATGTCACTATTGTTTTTAGCCAGTTCTTTTGTTGAGTAGTTCTCACTAAATTCTGTCAACCAGACTATAAACATTCATTCAAGGTTACACATAATTTTGTGTGTTGGTACGTGAAATCCGGCTGGCGGATGTTGTGATTGTTTTACCTAAAGGCATATCGCCAATAGATGATATATTATAGAGGAAAATGGTCGGTCGGATCTGATGATGTTCTAGCAAATATCAATTCTATTTCCCCAATTGCCGAGAATTGACACAAATAATATTGGATATGAGATAAACACATTGTGTCTGATTGATTTGGGTGTGTGTGTGGGTGTGTGTGTGTGTGTGTGTGTATGTATGCCTGTGTGTGTGTTTGTGACCTACTCCAGGGGAGATCGTTATCATGGACAAATAGGAACCTTAATATCGGACATGCTGTGTTTACCATAGATACGTGAAAACATTCGTAAAAAACATAAAATAAATAAAGAAAATACAAAACTTGCAGAACTTTAGCTTTTGTATTGATGCTATGCGTTTAGGTAAAATGCTCACAACAACCGCCAGCCGGATATAACGGTCAAACACACAAAACTATGGTGTAACCTTAAACTACGTTAATTCTCTGATTAATACAATTTAGTGAGAACTACTCATACAATGGCTGGCTAAAAACAATAACAAAGAGCTGAGTGACAATTTCATTCCTTCTATAGCGCAATATCCACTAAAGGTAATCAAATCGCAATACAAAGGGTCCCATATTAGGCGCTTTTACTGATCGAAATCCCAATTCATTGTGGGATCGTTGTTGTTATGGAAATCTCAAAAAAAAAAAAAAGAAAAATAAATACGCAAAATATTGTCCATTACAACAATGTTAACTCACTCAACCCTAACACCGACTATATCCGTAGTTTACCCGGGTTACTTTTACCCCATGCCTATTTATTACATTTTTCTCAGACAAATTATAGGAGTACTATCAAAGTTTATGTTTTTTGTTTATACATGTTAGTGGTAGTCTATGTACACGCTCATTTTTAATACATTTTTTTCCAATTTTGAAAAGCAGCAAAAATCTCTAGGATTGAGTGAGTTAAACTCGGTCCATAATTACCTTCTGATGTCAGACCTGCATATATCTATACGTTGGTCATAGGTATCTATTAATATTGTTTTCTTTTTCAAATCAGATGGACGTCCATTTACCCGACATATTAAATTAATCTCGGGAACCCCGACTTGTTTATGGATCCCATTGTTCAGAGTAATCGGACTAAAGTGTTAAAACGCAAATTATGTCAACACTCGTTTGATCGTGTGATAAATATTTGATTTCGGATACCGTAATACGAGTATCGATTTTAATTCATGGAATGTTTGTATCGGTCCTGGTGGAAAAAACACTTTACAGACTATTTGGTCAATATGTTTTACCCACAGCACTCTAGACGTAAACAGGACATATTTTGATTTTATATGATTGTGGGAGCTAGCAATGGTGAATGTCTACCCAGAGCCACTATAGCGGCTATGTGGTCTAGTGGTGTGACACTCGCCTTCGAATCGGAAGGTCATGGGTTCGAGCCTCACTCGGCACATAGTTATTGAGTCCTTGAAAAAGGCTCTTTACTCACATTCACTCACCGTACTCGGGTGTAAAATGAATACCTGACCTTCAACAGCGTTGTCTCTGCCGGAAAAAAATAGTAACATCGCCTAACAACAGGCGTCATGTCTCGTTCTACATGTTACGTGTTGCTGTTGGTCAGCGACCCCTTGTAAAGCGCTTTGAGCACGCTATATAAAAGCTCTAGTCCACCCAGAGCTATCAGGGGGGTTCTCGAAGATTATTAATTTTGATTTCGATATGATTTACTGGACAGGATCAATTACTTGTTACCATATGGATAGAACGCTCCATGTCTCCTCTTATCATTAATATCAAGTAATGTTAAGCGTGGTCGTCAATGACTTGATGGGTGATAGTGATCGTAGAAAATAGAATCTGGTCCTGATATTGTGTCCTCGGGTAAGGCGCTTTACACATATTACCCCCATTGGACTCGGTGTGAATGAGTATCTGGTTATCTCAATACAGTGACGGATGTTCTAAGAGTGATTTTACAAAAAAAGGACTCTAATAAGCGACTGGAACTGTATAAAATGGAAATTAAGTTCCATATGTCCTACTCTGTGAATAGATAAAACATTGCCAAGCGCATTGAGAATGGGAAATCCATGGAAATGCCCAAAAGTAAATGTTCATATTTATTCTATTTATATCTTTCCCCCCGAAAATCTATATCAAGTGTGGACGAGTCTGTCCAAACTGTCACCAAAGGTCAAACTGACGACCAAGGGAGAGAAGCGACATCTATCTAGTCTAGCTAGGTCCATTGGGACAAAGGGAGGTGATCGATGCAAGGCCGTGTGGTGTCTGTGCTGGGGATTTATGTAGTTCTGTGATTCCTCTTCTTCTTCTTCTCTTCTTCGACCAAGTGAATCAGTCATTCTATAAAAAAGACTTACGTCTTACCTATCGGGAGTCGTCCGGATAGCTCAGTTGGTCGGGCACTCGCTTCCACGCAAAGGGACCGAGATCTATCCTGGGTACAGTAGAGATTTTTTTCTTCTGAAACCCCTGTCCACCCAGCAGTGATTGATTGGGAAGCTGGGTCTGATAGATCTGACCTAGTATGTCAACGTATGTACACGTCGACCTAGTTTAACATTGTTGTAAAGGACAATATTTTGCATATTTTTTTTTGAGATTTCCATTACAACAGTGAGCAAAGAATTAGGTTTTCAGACCTGCAATTAAATGTACATAGATTACACCTCTTTTGTATTGAAAAACAAAACAAAACAACCAAAACATTTTGACTTGATTGACTAAAGCCTTTTGATTCCTCATGGAACACATGGGCCACAACAGCACTCTTCCATCTGACTCTGTTTTCGGAGGTCTTCTTTATCCGGGCCCAGATTTGTCCGGCTGGCTTCAACTCTGTCTCAGTGCTTCGTCGCCATATATTTGCTTCGGTCGACCAACCCTCCTCTTTCCTTGCGGGTTCCAGTTCAAAGCCTGTCTGTGATATTGCTTGCAGGCAAAACATGTTACTACACCATCATAGAAGAAATATTAAATTTTACGAAACATCGTTATTATCCTTGGTGAAAAAAGTAGGAATTCGGGAAATATTATTGGGAACTAATTCGAAACTCCAGACCAAAGAGCACAAGAATCTTATAATATAATATATTAAAAATATATTTCCTTTTATTCATCCCATAGGGGAAATTTGTCTCTAGGGTAAATTCCAAGGGAAGATTGGAATAACCCAGGCGTCAGCCGCAGTGCAGCTCCGCAAATTGAGTTAGGGCGAAGTTAGTGACTTGCTCAAGGCCACTCAGCGCAGCGGCGGGTGATCGAACTCGTTACTTTTCGGTAGTCCCGATAGTTTAGACCCAGTTACTGTGCATCATTACGAGGGAAGTGACGTCACAACTGTTGAACCGTCTTCTCAATGAATAATAGGTCTATGTCTTTGAGAGATTGGCAATGGGATAAAATACAATAATGGCAACACTGCCGTACTCTGGAAAAACACACATTTAAAAATTTGGCCAGAAAAGTGGTCCTTCAAATATTGATCGATTTAAATGATCCTCATCTTGCCAAAAACTCTCAAACTCGGGACTTCGCCGATGTCCCGGGTTTGAGAGTATTTGCCAAGATAAGAGTCATTTAAATCGATCGATATTTGAAGGACCAGTTTTCTGGCCAAATTGTTAAATGTGCGTTTTTCAAGAGTGTGGCAGAATAATGGCATGACATGCCCCTATGAGAAATGGCATGTACAGAACGGTCAATATCAATTATTTCGCAATATCCGAGTTTACATTTTATTCTAAGTAGAAATCTCTCTCTCTCTCTCTCTCTCTCTCTCTCTCTCTCTCTCTCTCTCTCTCTCTCTCTATCTCTCTCTCATTCTCTCTCATTCTCTCTCTCTCTCCCTCTCTCTCTCTGTCTCTCTCTCTCTCTCTCTCTCTCTTTCTTTCTCTCTTTCTCTCTCTCTCATACACACACTTTCGTACTCACATTCTCTCTCTCTCAGACAGATACATCCACGTACACACACACACACACATACACACACACACAAACGCACCTTCTTACACACATCCTCTCTCTCTCTCTCTCACTTTCTCTCTCATCATTCCATGTATTCGATCTCTGTCAATCTGTCAATCTCTCCATTTTTATTATGTCAATAGCTAGGATGTCAATCTCTCTGTCTATTTGTTGATCTATCTGCTAATCTCTATAGTATTTATCTCTTCTTAACTCAATCTTTCTTTCTATCTATTTAGATTTATCTATTCATCCATCCATTTATCCATCCATCCATCTATTAAATTTACTTCCATCTCTCTCTCTTTCTCTCTCTCTCTCTCTCTCTCTCTCTCTCTGTGGATATTAGTATTGCATATATGTTAACATGAACATCTCTCTCTCTCTCTCTCTCTCTCTCTCGCTCTCTCTCTCTTTCTCTTTCTCTTTCTGTGTTTGTGTGGTTGTGCGTGTGTGTGTGTTGCACGTGTCTAAATAGTGTATCTGCGTGCCTCAATAAATTATGTTTAAGCTACCCTGAAGTAATGCCAGCTTGTCGGATCATGAATATTGCATGTAACTCTAGCGATATCCATCGAAGTGAGGGACATTATGGCGGCCCTAGCCTATCATGGGCTCGTTATGAAGGATTTCACAGACAGCCATTGTGTGGACTCTAATCTATCGCTCTATTCAAAGCATTACAGAAGTCTCTGCTCCAAGTACATGGGTTCATCTCTCTCTCTTTAACCTTTGGCCTTTATTCTGCCGTACCCGCCCCCCCCCCCTCCCATCGCCAACAAAACATGTCTTTTGACTTTTGGCCAGAAGACTCGTCCTTCAAATATTCATCGAGGTGATGGACATTACGGCGGAGCCTATCATGGCCTCATTATGAAGGATTTCACAAAATCTATCGCTCTCAGTCAATGCATTACACAAGTCTCTGCTCTAAATCCATGGGTTCATCTCTCTTTATAATCTTTGACCTTTATTCTGGCTTACTCTAACAAAAACAAAACACGTTTTTATAATTTTGGCCTGAAAATTCGTCCTTCAAATATCCATCGAGGTGATGGCCATTACGGCGGCCCTATCATGGCCTCATTATGAAGGATATCACAGTCAACCGCGGTGTGGTCTCTAATCTATCGCTCTAAGTCAAAGCATTACAGAAGTCTATGCTCTAAGTCCATGGGTTCATCACTCTATAACCTTTGACCTTTATTCTGCCGTACTCGGACCTTGGACCCCCCCCCCCCCCCCCCCAAAAAAAAAAAAAAAAAAAAAAAAACAAACAAAAAAAACAAAACAAAAACAAACAAAAAACAAAACAAAACTCTCTCTCTCTTTAACCTTTGACCTTTATTCTGCAGTGCTCGGACCCCCCCCCCCCCCCCTTTCCCCCGCCAACAAAACATGTATATAGAAGAGTTTTGGCCAGAAAACTCGTCCTTCAAATATCCATCGAGGTGATGGACATTACGGTGGCCCTATCAGGTCATCATTATGAAGGATTTCACAGACAACCCCTGCGGTCTCAACTTCGCGGCGTTTGTGTGTGTGCTGAACCCGTGACCTCAAGAAGTCGGGAAGAGTGGGTCAAGATAGACATAGAGTTTGAAATGACTTTTTTTTGGGGAGTCTAGGATAGCTCAATCGGTAGTGTCACGATCTGGGCAGAGTTTTCGTACAAGTAAGGTCGCGGGTTCGGGCCCCCATCGCCGCCGCGAAGTTTTTATTCTCTGTTGTCATCTGATACTTTCCTACTCATTTCATTTCTTGTTAGTATCTATAACCTTTGACCTTTATTCTGGCGTGCTCTGACAAGAACAAAACATGTTTTTAAAATTTTGGCCATGAAATTCGTCCTTCAAATATCGATTGATTACTGAACAAAGGAAAAAACCTCTCAAATTCGGAATTAAAAGTAATACTTAAAAAAATATTGGCCAGAAGACTTGTATTTCAAATATCGATCAATTAAAATGACCCTCATCTTGGCAAAAACTGCGGCTATGTTGTTTAGTGGTATGACACTCGCCTTTAGATCGGAAGGTCCAGGGTTCGAGCATAGTTGAGTCCTTGGATAAGTCTCTTTACTCACATTGTCTTATCGTACTCAGGTGTAAAATTAGTACCCGGCCGTTAACTGCGTTGTCTCCTCTGCCAGAATATTTTTTTGTAATTTCGCCTAACAGGTGTCATGTCTCGTTCCTACACTTAAATTGTTGCTCTTGGCCAGACTCCTTGTAAAGCGCTTTGAGCATGTTTTGTGGATATTGCGCTATTTAAAAGCTCAGTTTATTTTTCTTTACACTCTAAAACCCGCACGTCCCAAGTTTGATCGTTTTTTTTTTGCCAAAATGAGGGCCATTTTAATTATTATTTGAAGGACGAGTTATTTGTCCAAAATAATACACACGTTTGGGGTTTTTCACATTACATCAGAACTTTGCTGAGATAGGGGGTCCCGATAGCTCAGTTGGTAGAGCACTCGCTTCACATGCAAAGGGACCAAGATCGATTCCGGGTGCAGTCGAGATTTTGTCTGACCCCCCTGTCCACCCAGCAGAAAATGAGTAGCTGAGTGTGTTAGATTTGGCGGAAAGTACTTTGCGATAGACTAGCGTCCTATCCAAAGGATAGCAAGTAATTGCTATTGTCTATTTCACGCTATAAAAACCGGTATAAACTCCGGCTCCATGAGCCTAATGGCTCTGAAGGACTACCTTTATTTTACCGTAGCACTGTAACACATGTCGTATTGTGCAAAATCTCAACGACTCTACTTCAACGTCCTTCAATGAGATAGAATTGAGAGGGGTAGCCGGAGGAAATATTATTATGATGCTTTATAAGAGTTATGATATAATTCATTTCAAGTTTGCAGACTTTTGTTCGAAAGCTACGCTCGGAAAGCTATTCGAACGGCACTTTTATGAACATTGAACACCTTTTTCTGAAACAATTTTGACGTTCTATGGGTCCCAGAACGACCTTGGGAAGACTACAGCGTTCCTACATGTTGTTGACCTTCAACTATAAAGACATCATGAGGGGAATAATAAATAATAATAATAATAATAATAATAATAATAATAATAATAATAATAATAATAATAATAATAATAATAATAATAATAATAATAAGAAGAAGAAGAAGAAGAAGAAACAAGTTATTCGAACGATATTATATCACTTTAACGATTACGTTTCCTACCTACAGCGATTGTCCTAAGATTCTGAGGAAAGATCCTTGTTTCTTCTACGTCGTTCGCCGAGCGTTGTAGGTTGGAAACGTGATCATTAACTTGCTAATTTGCATGATGTACGAGAGAGACAGTGACTTGATAAAGTGATAACGATAAAAATCTTATTTTGAGTAAAAATCGCTAAATTTTACATATTTGCTACTCATACACACAATGACGGCACAATATTATAATAATGTTAATATTAACCTACCAAGTCGTGTTATTGTTATCGTTCAGTTTGTTGATTACAATTTTATTTATTTATTTATTTTTGAATAAGCTTATGCGAATGGCAGCGACAGAGAGGTATCGCATAACAGGCGTCATGTCTCGTTCTATATGTTACGTAAAGCGCTTGAGCACGTTTAGTGGATATTCTCTATATATAACAGCTCAAGCATTTTATCACCGCCAATTCACTGTTTGATGACGCCACAACTACTTTTTTTTTTTTCGCGCGTGCAAACACATAGTTGGGAAGACAAACAGCTATTCGGACGCCCCCCGCGATCGTCCATTCAGACCGTCTAC
>NC_088362.1:61349503-61359503 GCF_034508935.2 Berghia stephanieae
CGCATACCCACGAATATGATAGGCCTTGTAGACCAGTCACTGGTCTTTGATGTTACACAACCATCCGCCAGCTTTGATCACATCGCTTTTGATGATGTCACTCAATATCTATCTTCTCTCAAACCCGTTGACTGTACCACGAGTCAACATAAAAGAATATCGCGATGAGGTGCGAATCGTGAAGATGTAATGACGTAGCGGTGTTAAAGTAATAGGTTCAAAGTTCAATTGTCAGAGAGAACTGATGAGAGATTAAACTGAGGTGGTAAAATGAAAATTGTTTCATGTTAAAACGTTGCATAAATTAGTTTTATGTACACCAACACACACACACCAAAATACACACACACACACACACTCTCTCTCTCTCTCTCTCTCTCTCTCTCTCTCTCTCTCTCTCTCTCTCTCTCTCTCTCTCTCTCTCTCTAGTGCTGCGACAAAAAAAAAAAAAAAAAAAAAAAAAAAAAAGGACGCCTACCAGATAGCTAATACTATTTAAAATGGAAATTTGTTGAAAATGGTCTGCTTATTGATCAACCGAAGCATCGTGGATAACAGAAATGATCATTGTGAATCAGTTGAAACACGTGATATCGATGTAATACTAATACTAGTAATAATCATATAATATCAGTGTATTTATCTTACTCTTCATCACCACTGTAATAATAATAATAGTAAAAAATAAATAATATCCATTTTTTGACAATAAAAAATCGTGATAAATGCATTAAAAAAGATGGGAGGGGGGGGGGGGGGAGGATTAATGATCAGATAATCAAAGTGAACTGTTATTTTAAAATAAATTGACAATCATAGGTAAAGATAAGTTATAAGTATTCCTTTGAACTTTGTATTGACGTCTAGATCTTAACACATTTTATATATTAATACTTTTTATTAACATACGTAAAACCTCACGATTATTGTAAGGAACAGCTGATTGTTACATTTCACAGAAACAGCTTCTAATTAACCAACGTTCTGTTTTCTTTTTTTCACTGGTGGAACTTCACTTGCTAATTCTGGAGCAGTTTGCATGAAATGTTTTTTGACCACATATCTCATTTGAGCCCTTTCACAGCTTATTCGGCAGAGTCCATTTGCATTGAGATAATGCTTGTTTTCAGTATGACCATTCATCTGAGTAAAGAAAAAAAATCATTAGTTATTATTGATATTGATGATGATGATAATAATAATAATAATAATAATTTTAATTATAAGAGTTATAATAATATTATTGATTGTTAGTAATAATACGATAGTGATCGCCTAGATGCCTGCTAATAATAATAATAACGTAATAATTTTCCTTTAAAATATAGTTCTAAATGCCCGTTATTCAAAATGGAATCCGCCTATATACCCACTCTGAAATATTTTTAGCAAAATTAAGATAGAGAAAGAAGTTTACTGTAGCATTTGCGGCCAAAAAAAGGATTTATAACCGGTCTGTGAGTGTCTTATTTGACACCTAGACAACGCCCCAAATTACGTTCAATTCATTTCAAATTTACTCCATCTCTCCAGCAAATTCATCCCATGACCTCCAAACTGATTTCTATCCATGAAGCGCCAATCAGATGTTTACAATTACCCATTTCCAATTGGCTGCTGAAAAAGGACAATTATAATTTCAATCGTCCACCAGTCGGTCATCGGCAAAGTCAAATAAGCCCCTCCCACTCAAATCACATATCCCCTCGAAACTTCGGCCTTGTAGCGCAGTCCACCGGGCTTTTGATGTTACACAATCATCCGCCACCTTGATCACATCGCTTTTTGATGATGTCATAATATATCTATCTACCCTCTTTTCTCACGCCCGTTGACTGTACCAACGGGCGATGTAGAAGAATATCGAGGGAAGGTGCGAATCGTGAAGACGGAATGGCAAATTGGTGTGAAAGTTATAGGTTTAACTCTTTAAGATTCAACCCGACAAAAACCGACAACGGTATAATATTCATGGGCGGGGTAGTGAAGACTGGCCTCAGTAAGTAAAATCCAATCGTTGTGAAGGAAATGACAGGCCCTGTCACTGCCGCGGGGTGTTTTCAGCTTTGATTTTTATAAATTTGCCGACAGAAAAGAAAATACGTTTCAGAAATTGCGATTTAAATCCTATTTTATTTGCGGGTGAAAATCATTGACATTGCACTTTGTTTGGTAAAAATCGGTAAAAAATTACGACTTTGGTGATGAAAAATGACTTTGAAGACCATTATTGTAAACTTTTAAAAATATTATGAATAATTTATAACTCCCTTATTTGTGGGTCGATTTTGTCATTCGAGGTATCAATTTTATTGTAATAAAGAGATAGGAACTTCAGAGTTATTTTTTCTGATGCGAAATTATTACTTTGTAATTTTAGCACCAAGAAAAATAGTCGGTAAATAAATTTGTTACACCTCTTTGATAGACCGCCGAGGTCCGTTCGTGTAGATTTGTGAATCAAGCATCTCAAAGTCTTCGACCAATCACAGGCTATCTATCCAGCTGGCCGAAACAAAGACGCTTCTCCCCGTCGATGTATTACGCTATTGTTATGCAAGGAATATAACACCTTATGAAGTAGGCCTAAAAGCTAAAATCTAAAAGTAAAAAATATAATTCTGAGGAATTTGAAAGTCACATTGCTGAAATCAGCTTGAAAAAAGAAGTACATTGGTCTTTGTTTCATAAAAATCGGTTGAAAACCAACTGTTTTACGAATAAATTTGATTTTAAAAATTGCTTTTGTTTATTTTAGCTTTTTTTTAGCAACTTTTTTATTTATCGGCCGATTTTCTTGATTTTTATATCATTCTTTATATCTCAAAGAGACGAGATCAGTGATATACTTTGTTTGTTTCAAATGTAACTAGAACGTAATTTGGCTTTTTTACCTATCGACCATGCCTGGATAATTTATTCAACAACGTGGCGATGTGACGCAACTATTCCATGGCCGTCTTCCACTGCATCGACGATGATCCAATTCATTGTTGACGGCTGTTGACACGTGAGCTGCCAGAACGACCAATCGTTGAAGGGTCAAGATGCTCAGTAGCCAATCGTTCTTCGGTCAAAAAACTTATGAACTCACGAGAACAAAAGTTTGAAATCTGGTGATGGACGGACCTATGAAATCGTTTCTGGGCGGAGTTTAGCCATGAGTGACGGCAGAAAACGAAAAGGCGACTACAGATATCAAAGAGTAGGCTTATATCATCAAAGGATGTCTACATGCTTGACATGGCCATATAGGGAACTCATTATCTACTCCCCCAAAAAGAATCTGAACACGAGAGGGTTAAAGTTCAATTTTCACAGAGAAATCATGAGAACTTGACTGTACAAGCAATAAAAATCGTTCCATGCTAAAAATGTGCGTACACGAGTTTTACACACACACACACACACACACGCTCCCCCCCCCCCCCGCCCTCTCTCTCTCTCTCTCTCTCTCTCTCTCTTTCTCTCTCTCTCTCTCTCTCTCTCTCTCTCTCTCTCTCTCTCTCTGAGTGTGTGTGTGTACTACTACTAACTACTACTACTACTACTACTACTACTACTACTACTACTAACTACTACTACTACTACCACCACTACTACTACTATACTACTACTACTACTACTACTACTACTACTACTACTACTACTACTACTATACTACTACTACTACTACTACTACTACTACTACTACTACTACTACTACTATGATTACTACTATAACTGCGCTATCATCATCATCATCATTATCATCATCATCATCATCATCATCATCATCATCATCATCGTCATCGTGATCATCATCGTCATCATCATCATCATCATCTGGGTGGGGATCCTGACCTCCCATAGTGGGCAGGGAGGTACATGCTGTGTCTTCTATCCCACCACACCCGTTTTCCAATTGTTTTCTGTCGTTGTCTTGGAGTGAGATTACTTGGTTTTGTCCTGACCCTGGCTGGAATTCCTTGGCTGGGAGGGAAACAGTCAAATGCATAGTTATTGTTTTGGGAGATGCTATTTTTTTCCTTGTAAATCATCTCTCTGTTATGTATTATTATGTTTGTTATTTTTAATGTATAATGTAAGCATTTGAGTGTATTCCTCTTTGTTGGATTTTGTGCTTGTGTCCGGATGAGACTTATAGGTGATCTCAAACTAAGTACATTGATGGTTTGCTCTTGGAATCTGCATCTGATCCATATTTGTTCCCAGTTCCCCTTTGTCTTCCTTTCTCTTGGGTGCTTTAATTGTAATTCTAGAACTTTTTACTATCCCATTTTCTTCCTTTTTACTATCCCATTTTCTTCCTTTTTACTGGCGCTGATATAACCTAAATGTGTTGCAAGCGCCGTAAAACCCTTAAAAACAAAAACAAAACATCATCATCATCATCATCATCATCATCATCATCATCATCATCATCATCATCATCATCATCATCATCATCACCATAAAACAACAACAACAATAACGCTATCATCACAATTGGACTCGTGTTCTAATGTCTCAGGAGTTTGCCTGAATACGGGACTATTTTGTTTGCCAACAAAGAATTAGACAAGATGTGTTTACACATTCATTGTGCAAAAACCGGTCATTACAAATCATTGAAATAAATGCTATATTAAAAGTAGATTATTACTCTTATATTTACTACCATGTGTTAGGGTAACAAAACTCAGATAACATCAATTTGAATTTTTTAAAAAATTAAAAATATTTTTAGGTTAATTTTAAATAGAAAAATATACATTTTTCAAGAGAGAATAAAGTATACTCACCATTTCTTGATATCAATGAAAATAATTGCGTCTTAAAGATGAAAATGTGGCCGTTATATCCATATAAAATAGAAAAATATGGAAGAAGTGTATGGTCAGCAATTGCAGTGTAAAAATGTCGATTTTACGAAATCTGTCCTATAGCCTGACTGACAATGAAATCCAAGCGGTTCATTCTACCTGCAGGGATAAATATAGGCCAGTTTTCACGTTCTGGACATCTGTTATGACGTAACCACACGGTGGTCTCCCCGTCATCGACGGTGGGTCGTTCCCATTGGGGGTGAGGCGGTAGAAAACTAAAGTGAAAGATTTCTAGTGTAATAAACGGCTGTGCCCAAAAAACAACAACAAACAAACAAACAAACAAAAACAAAACATATATGATAACGGCTACAAAAAAAGAACAAAATACCAAAATACGGAACGTTTTGGGCCCAAAAACCCTTCTTTAGCCAAAAACAAAAACAGTGCGGTAATAGAGCAGTAAAGTTAGGTGCCCCAAACGTAAACAATAACAAGTTGCTAGTGATTTCCGTTAGGGACCGGAATAATTTACGCACAATATAGGTCTCCCAATTTTGTAGTTTGAGTTGTAGGCAATACACTTTCAGTATTGAAAATATGTTTACATAAAATCTAACAGTTGCAGAAATAATAATATAAGGCTAAATTATTATGAAAATCAGGCTCCGAATAATTCTCGTTTTGTTCACACCAGCGCAATAATTTGCTCTGGTCTAAAAATAGATGGACTGTAACTTTTGATAAATTTTAGAAAATTTTACCTTTTGTTCCATAAAATATCCATATCTAGACATTATTTGATGCATGATCGAGTATTTATGAATATGTGTTTCTTTTGCCACCTAAGAGCCAAATTTTAAAGGTTATTTTTTTCTATTATTTACATTGGAACGTGAGCTGTCAAGACAGGAACATGTGGTTTGCCACGTGCTTCTCGACCTTTGTTTACGTTTGGGGCACCTAACTTTACTGCTCTATAATCCTTCTGTTAGTCTATTATATTTGGTAACAACCGCCACCGAGATGAACGATACCGTAATGATAATATTCTGTCGCTCACCCCCCCCCCAACTCCACCCCACCCCCCCCCCCTAACCCCCCCCCCAAATAAAAAAAACAAAAAAAAAAAAAACGATACAAACTTGATCCTTTATAAAGCGCAGTATCCACTAAATGTACTCAAAGCGCGTTAGGAGAGATTCTGGTTAACAACATCAAGTGACGTGTAGAACAACACACGACACCTGTTAAGCGATATTACAATTTCTTTCGAGAGATGCAACGCTGTTAACGACCAGGTACTCATTTAAAAAGAAAACCCTGAGTACTTTGAGTGAATATGAGTAAAGTTCCTTCTCCAATGACTCAACTATGTGCCGCTCAGAGCGGGACTCGAACCCAGGACCTTCCGATCCGAAGACGAGTTGTAAGTCTCATACCACAAGACCACATTAGTTGCACAGCAACTTTAAGAAAAATAGTTTTCTCGTAAGTCAACCTCATGAATTTTAGAAACAAAGAAAAAAAAAAAAAACCGAACCAAAAACAAAACAAAAACATTTTATTTGACACCTATTGTCATAAAATCGATATTTTTACATCCCATATCAAAATCGATATATAACCCATATCGAGTTAAACAAATACAAGGACCTTGATAACCCTTTTAAGCATCTCTCATGTTATCGTGAGATAATGGATCATGGATCGTTGTTATTATAATATCGATACCATAACAACACAGGCTATCAATCTAATCACTGTCCACCATTACCCTAACAACACTGCCATCAATCACCCCGTTGTCGATATTACCATTTATCACCCACCCCTCTTCGCACAACGGTAAAAAAACCCCCTGACGTCTTGATACTATGCGTTTAGGTAAAATACTCACAACTTCCGCCAGCCGAATACACCGTCCGAACACACAAAATTATGAGTAACCGTAAATCGTTGTCAATATTACCATTTATCCCCCATCCCTCTTCGCACAACAGTAAAAAACCCTACGTCTTTATTTATGCGTTTAGGTAAAATACTCACAACTTCCGCCAGCCGAATATACCGTGCCGACACACAATACCATGCGTAACCTAAAACGGTTATAGCTTGATGGATAGAATTTTGTGAGAAATTTATCGTAAAATGGCTGACTAAAAAAAAAAAAAAAAAAAAAAAAAAAAAAAAAAAACAATAACAACGAGCTGAGTGGCGTCAATTTCGTTCCATCTATAAAATTCAAATTTTACGCTCAACTTAGAAAAGTTTGGCTAAAATGATGTCATTTTGAGGGATACTTTTTTTCACCTACACACACACACACACACACACACACACATATATATATATATATATATGTGTGTGTGTGTGTGTGCGTGTGTGTGCGTGTTTGTGTGTGTATTTGCTTCTCCGTCCATTACGAATAAATACAAAAGAAGACTGAAATTCATTGTTTTTCGTTGTAAATAGCGAGGGACTTATGACAGAGTGTTTGCATTGTGTGTGCTTGTGTGTATTAATTGTGTGTGCGCATGAGTGTGTTTGTGTTTTAGTGTGCGTTTGCATTCCCGTTCAATACTAATGAATACAAAAGAATTGAATGACTGACATTTAATGTTTTTCCTTGGAAATAGCGAACTACTTATGACGTTGTGTTTGCGTTGTATGTGCTTTTATGTATGTATATATGTAAGTGTTTGTGTGTGTGTGTGTCTGTGTGTGTGTCTGTGTGTGTGTGTGCGTGTGTGTGTGTGTTTGTTTCTGTTCAATACGAATAAATACCAAACAAAGACTTAAATTCATTGTATTTCCTTGGAAATATCGGACGACTTATGACGTTGTGATTGTTTTGTATGTGTGTGTGTGTGTGTGTGTGTGTGTGTGTGTATGTATGTATGTGTGTGTGTGTGTGTGTTGTTCGTTTCCGTTCAATACGATTAAAAAACACAAAGCAATGACAGGAATTCAAATCGACGGATATCAAAGACTATTCGTCTAATCCGTTATCGATTCCTTTGACCTTGAGAATGGGGACAAAAGACCCAGAAAACTGGGTGATTGTGGAGATCCTTGTCTTTTGCCAAATAACAAAGGCCATCTTTGGAATGAAAAGAATTTTAAAAAAGTGAGTTAAGACTCAAATGTGACCCATTGTCTCAAAACGGTATTATATCGGGATGACCATGAGCTACAAACTACCTACGTGCGGCTATGTGGTCTAGTAGTATGACACTCGCTTTCGGTGTGGAAGGTCCTGGTTTCGAGTCTGGCTCGGCGCATAGTTGAGTCATTGTAGAAGGCTCTGTACTCACAATCTATCACCGTAATCAGGTGTAAAATGAGTACCTGGCCGTAAACAGAGTTGTCTCTGTCCGAAAAAAGTGTATTTTATACATTCTGATCAATATGACATGTGAAAAAGTTCTAGCCAGCATTAAGAATATTTACATTATTCATTCATACAGCATTTTGATTACAGTATAACGTCGTTTTACGAATGGGGTTCCTAATTGACTGTAGGTGTAGAGTTGGATTCAATAGTCTGATGTCACGTCGCCTAGCAACGGGGAACAGCGTGGTTCTAAACAAAGAAAATCGGTACTTTTTATTCTTCATGCTGGCTAGAACTTTTCATATATAATGTGATCAGAATGTATAAAAGTCAAAACATGATCAAATTTATACATTTTTTCTCCTCTGGATACACTTTTATGCTCGTCGGAGAAATATTTCATTGTTCCGATAGTTTAGAGCCAGTTGCTAAGTTACTATACGTCATTACGAGGGAAGTGACGTCATGACTGTTTAAGCGTATTGTAGTTTAACGTCGTTTTGCGAATGGAGTTCCCTAATTGACTGCAAGTGTAAGATGAAATAAATTATCTGTCCACTCCTTTACTTTACATTATCCATCTAGCATTTGATTGCAGTATAAAGTCATTTTACGAATGGGGTTTCCTAATTGACTGTAGGTGTTGGTAGACCTATTATCCATCCACTCCTTTACATTATCCATCTAGAATTTGATTGCAGTATAAAGTCATTTTACCAATGGGGTTTCCTGTTTGACTAGCCGTACTCTGGAAAAGCCCCAATATTCAAACATTTGGCCAGAAAACTCGTCCTTCAAATGTCGATCGAATTCAATAACCCTCATCTTGGCAAAAATCTCTCAAACCTGGGACTTCGCGAAGTCTTCCTTAAAGTCCCAGGTTTTTGAGATTTTTCCAAGACGAGGGTCATCTAAATCGTTCGATATTTGAAGGACGAGTTTTCTGGCAAAATTTTCAAATATGGGTTTTTCTATGATACTGTAGTGTAGGTGTAAGGTGTTGGGTGACGACATCTCAAATTGTTTCGAGGAACGGACTTGATTCGGGGGGAAAAACTCAAACTAATTAGTTACAAGAGATATTTACGCGGTAATGCATCTCGTCAATTATTAATTTACGCAACAATAGAAGGCGGGGTGGTGAGTAGATATCAACCCATAGAGTGAGATATTGTGTTCGTTTAAGGCTAATTGTTACTTCTAGCGTAAGGGTAAAGGTGATGACATTTGGGGACAAGGAAATTCTAGGATATACCGTACTGCCGTACTCTGGAAAAACCCATATTTTAAAATTTGGCCAGAAAACTTGTCCTTCAAATATCGATCGATTTAAATGACCCTCATCTTGGAAAACAAACTCTCAAACCTGGGACTTCAAGGAAGACTTCACGAAGACCCAGGTTTGAAAGTTTTTGCCAAGATGAGGGTCGTTTAAATCGATCGATATTTGAAAGACGAGTTTTCTGGCCAAATTTTAAAATATGGGTTTTTCCAGAGTACGGCAGCATAATCGTTACGCGGGACGATAAATCTCTCTCTCTCTCTCTCTCTCTCTCTCTCTCTCTCTCTCTCTCTCTCTCTCTCTCTCTCTCTGTGCGTGAGTGTCTTGTGTGTGTGTGTGTGTGAGGGGATGTATATGTGTCTGAATGTGTGGAAGAGTGTGTGTTTGTTTCGGTATTGATGGATATATATATATATATATATATATATAGAATGTAAATTTTCACTCACATTTTTGTGCCCGAGACGACTCGTTTCTGTGTTTTCCACCTGGGTGGAAAACACAGAAACGAGTCGTCTCGGCCACAAAAATGTGACTGAAAATTTGCATTCTATATTAGCTCTAACCATCATT
>NC_088362.1:61362003-61392003 GCF_034508935.2 Berghia stephanieae
ATGTATCTTCTGATCCGAAGGCGAGTTGCATACCACTAGACCACATAGCCGCACAATCATTCAGTGATTCAATCATTCACCATCTCTTACATTCATTCATTTATTCATTCATTTATTCATTTCACCTTATCTCACAATTTACTTGTTCACGATAACCCATTAATCTTGTTCAATCATTTGATATTTTTATATAATTTTGTACTTCATCATTCAATCTTCTTTGTGAGGCTATGTGGTCTTGTGGTCTGACACTCGCTTTCGGATCGGAAGGTTCTGGGTTCGAGCCTCGCTCGCGCATAGTTGAGTCCTCGGAAAAGATTCTTCACTTACATTCTCTCGCCATACTCAGGTGTAAAATGAGTATCTGACCGTTAAGAGCGTTGCATCTGTCCGAAAAAATTCTAATGTCGCCCAACAGGCGTCTTTTTAAAAATGTTACGTATTGCTGTGGACAGGGACCCCTTGTAAAGCGCTTTGAGCAGGTTTAGTGGCTACTGCGCTACACAAAAGCTGAATTGTTTTTTTTTCTATGAAGGGGCGATGTGTACAAAGGGCATGAAGAGGTGGCGGAGTGGTTAAACATTTCACTGTCACCTGGAAAGTCTCGGATTCGGACCCCGCTTCAGGCACTTTTGATTTCATTTTATTTGAGCAAGATAAGGGGACAGCGTGGCTCAGCGCTACGGTCTTTGCTTCATAGCCAAAAGGTATCAAGTTCGACTACCTACCTCATTGAGCAAGTCACCTCACCTTAGCTCACTTTGCGGCGCTGCACTGCGGCTGACGCCTGGATTATTTCAGTCAGTCTTCTTTTGGAATAAAACCTAAAGACAAATTTCCAATTGGGGATGAATAAAGGGTATTTATTATTTATTTATGTATTTATTTATTTATTGTATCGCTTTGGGCAACATGGGTAATTCCTGTTGAAAGTAGATGTGTATTTGATGGATTAATTATATTCCCAATCATAAAATGTCTAGGCGGCGACGGAAGAGTAATTCCCCCCCCCCCCCCCCCAATCATTCATAACCAGCTCTTTTATGCTTCCCTCCATTTTTCTTTCTTTAACTCATTTTTTTTGCATTCGTATACTATAGTATTTATTTTATTTGTGTATTCAATTTTCAATTTATCCCCAATCATTCATAACCAGCTCTTTTATTCATCCATCCATCCATTCTTTCTTTCTTTAACACCTTTTTTTTTGCATTCGTATACCAGAATAATTTTATTTGTGTATTCAATTTTCAATCTATCCCCAATCAATTTTATTCATCCATCCATTCTTTCTTCCTTTTAAAAAAATTTTGCATTCAGATACTAGAATTTATTTATTTGTGTATTCAATTTTCAATTTATCCCCAATCATTCATAACCAGCTCTTTTATTCATCCATCCATCCATTCTTTCTTTCTTTAACTCTTTTTAAAAATTTTGCATTCGGATACTAGATATAATTTATTTTATTTGTGTATTTAATTTTCAATTTATCGATTTCCTCATCTCATACGATACGACGACTACAAATGAATGTTTTCTATGACGAAAATAAGAAGGAATGTTTATTTATTTTTTTCCCAGCTATCCATTTCATCTCGGCGATCGATATGATATGATCTGAAGTAGAAGAATTTTTTTTTTTTCATTTCAAATTTTAAAGACGTGTTGAGTAATTGAAAAGCAGTTTTCTTGTACGGCTATAATAATATGTGTTCTAGTGGTTTGATACTCGTTTTCGGATCGGAAGGTCCAGGGTTCGAGTCTCACTCTGAACATTGGTTGAAGTCCTTGGAAAAAGGCTCTTTACTTACATTCTCTCACCGTATTCAAATGTAAAATGTGTACCTACTGGCCGTTAACAACGTTGACTATGTAGAAAAAATTACACATTGTAATATCGCCTTACAACCGTCATGTCTCACCTGCATGTTAAGTGTTATTGTTGTCTAGGGACCCCTTGTAAAGCGCTTTGAGCACGTTTGGTGGAGTAAACAGTCTAGTTGTTGGAAAGCAGTTTTGTTGTATGTAGGAGTTGAACAAGACAATCAATATAGAGCAATATCCACTCGAAGTCTCAAAGCGCTTTTTCAAGGTGTCCCAGGCCAGCAGCAACACTTAACATGTGGGGCGAGAAACGACGCCTGTTAGGCGATATTACATTTTTTTCAGACAGATCTACCATGTTAACGGCCTTGTACTCATTTGACACCTGAGTACGGTGAGAGAATATTAGTAAATAGCCTTTTCCAAGGACTCAACTATGTGCCGAGCGACGCTCGAACCCAGGACCTTACGATCCGAATGTGAGTGCTATACCACAAACCACATAGCCACATTTATTACGCTTATTATAACGCTCATTCTCATTCAAAACCGTTCATATTAACAAGGAATTTGTTAATATTAAGAAGAATGAATGCAAACAATTGAATTGAATTGAAAATGTCAATTGTAAAGTAACTAGCCTCTCCTTCTCTCTCTCTCTCTCTCTCTCTCTGTCTCTCTCTCTGTCTCTCTCTCCTCTCTCCTCTCTCTCTCTCTCTCTCTCTCTCTCTCTCTCTCTCCCTCTAGTTGTGTAATTACGTCATCACTTTTAGCGCAGATCATGAAATACGATTGATAAATTATGATCGTGGATTCATGGATTTTTAATGCATACTTATCTAGTTAAGAAAAGAAGTGATATACAAAAAAAAAAAAAGAAGAAGATGGTAATGAAAAGTGAATAGAGATAATAATGTAGTTTTAAAGATGCGTTTCTAATCATTTTAAATGTAAGTACACATTAATGTATCTTATTAACTTGTATACATATATCCAGGTCTGGCATCCGAACCCACTTATGGGCCTAGTTTAACATTGGTGTAATGGACAATATTTTGCGTCTTTTTGTTGTTGTTGATATTTTCATTACAACAATGAGCCCATAAGGAATCGGGTTACCAGACCTACAAAAATAAATGCACGTCGACTCCAACAAAACACCGGATCGTGGAGGTGGGTTACGTGTGTCATTGTGATTTGATCAGGAATTAGGATGGATGGATGGATGGATGGATAGATGGATGGATGGATATATGGATGGATGGATAGATGGATGGATGGATATATGGATGGATGGATGGATGGATGGATGAATGAATGTAATCCTTGATGTCAATGGACACACTGTTAGTGGTGTGTAATCTCTCGTGGGGAATAGAATTTGCTTTGGGTTACTAGAGTTAGATATATATTATATAGATAGATAGATTATTAGATAGATAGATAAATGGATAGAAAGATAGATAAATAGATAGATAATTAGATTGATAGATAGATAGATAGGTAGGTAAGTAGATAGATAGTTAGATAGATAGATTCTTAGATAGATAGATAGATAGATAGATAGATAGATAGATAGATAGATAGATAGATAGATAGAAAGATAGATATATAGATATATAAATGGATAGAAAGATAGATAAAAGTATAAAAATATGGATCGATAGATAATTAGATTGATAGATAGATAGATAGATAGATAGATAGATAGATAGATAGATAGATAGATAGATAGATAGATAGATAGATAGATAGATAAACTTATATATATATATAATATATAATATATATATATATATATATATATATATATATAATGCAAATTTTCACTCACATTTTTGTGGACGAGACGACTCGTTTCTGTGTTTTTTTTTACACTTCTTCAGTCGGCGTAATCCAATATAATAATATAATATTTCAAGTATAATTGTGATCAACTTTTACAATATTATTGTTTCGAGCATTCCCTCTCATCAGGAAGTGAAAGTGTAATTACGAACCATCATAACAGCGAAGCCGAAAAAGTACGATAACATGATAACACAACAATCTACTTTCACTTTCATTTCCTGATTAGAGCAAATGCTTGAAACAATAATTGTAGAAGTTGATCATAATTATACTTGAAATATTTATAAATAGCTGCTTTTAACAATAATTTGAGCACTTTTATTTCATTGTTTTTGTTTTTATAATTTATAGATGGATAGATAGATAGATAGATAGCTAACTAGCTAGCTAGATAGATAGATAGATGAAGAAAGAGGGAGATAGTGTGTGTGTGTGTGTTTGTGTGTGTGGATAAATAGATAACTAGCTAGCTAGCTAGCTAGCTAGATAGATAGATAAATAAAGAAAGAGGGAGATACTGTGTGTATGGGTGTGTGTGTGTGTGTGTGTGTGTGAGAGCGCGAGAGAGAGAGAGAGAGAGAGAGAGGGGGGGGGGAATATTAATTTGGCGATGGCTGCATTGTTCATGGTTTTGTTGGGATCAGATGTAAATAGTGTGTGTGTGTGTGTGTGTGTGTGTGAGAGAGAGAGAGATAGAGATAGATAGATAGAGAGAGAGAGAGAGGGAGAGAGAGAAATAGAGAGAGAGAAGAAAGAGAGTGAGAGAGAGAAAGAGAGAGAAGGAGAGAGAGAGTAAGAAAGAACGAAAGAGATAGTGAGAGAGAGAGAGATAGAGAGATAGAGAGAGAGAACGAGAGAGAGAGAGAGAGAGAGAGAGAGAGAGAGAGAGAGAGAGAGAGAGAGAGGATGTGAGTGTATGTGTCTGTGTGAGAGAGATATCGACAATTTATATTGGTGGAGCGCTTCATTATACAATAGTTGTGTCGAAACTGGGTCAGTGTCATTTTATTGGAAATGGTGTATAATTAATGGAATTGGATTGGTTGATAAGGGTTGTGTGTGTGTGTGTGTGTATGTGTGTGTGTGTGTTTGTGTGTGTACGTGTGTGTGTGCATACGTATATATATATATATATATATATATATATATATATATATATATATATATATATATATTGATTATATATAGTGTGTGTGTGTGTCTGGTGATGGTGACAGTAGTGGTGAAGGTAGTGTGTGTGTGTGTGTGTGTGTTTGTGTGTGTGTGTGTGTGTGTGTGTGGTGCTGGTGATAGTTGTGGTAGTTGCTGCGAAGATGGATTTAATATTAGTGTTGTTGATTGTAGTGATGGTGGTTGTGGTCATTGTCATGGTGGTGGCGGTGGTGGTTGTGATGGTTCTGCTGGTGTTGTTATTGGTGGTTGTAGTTATGGTAATTGTGGTCATTGTGATGGTGGTGGCGGTGATGGTTGTGATGGTTCTGCTGGTGTTGTTATATATTGGTTTGTGAAGTGATGGTAGTTGTGGTCATAGTGATGGTGGTGGCGATGGTCTGCTTGTGTTGTTATTTATTGGTTGTTGTAGTGATGGTGATTGTTGTAGTGATGGTGGTTGTGGTCATTGTGATGGTGGTGGGGGTGCTGGTTGTGATGGTTCTGCTGGTGTTGTTATTTACTGGTATTTGTAGTGATGGTGGTTCTTATGGTTCTATTAGTGGTTTTTACTTGTAAGGCGAGTACGCTACCCCCTGAACTACTATCGTTATAGCTTTCATCAAATCAAACAACAGTATAAACAAATTTACTGTCAAAATAAACAAAGGGAAACAACAAGGCACACGAATTTGTGTTGCCCCATTTCGGAATGCGCGTGTTTAGAGCTCGTAATTCTTATTTTTCTTCCGTCTCGCTGTCTCTGTCCCTGACCGCTGTGATTTCACGCTGTTCTTTGTTGGAATAATTTACGACATCGGTTATATTTGTAAACGGACATCTTTTGTGTTAAATCTTGGCTCTGCGACAATACCCCCCCCCCCCCAAAAAAAAAAAAAAAAAAAAAATTCAAAAAACAGAAAACAAAAAAAACAAAAACAAAACAAAACAAACCAAAAACAAAATGAACAAACAAATCACAAACAAACAAAAAAAAAAAACCCAACAAAAAACAAAAAACAAAAAACAAAAAGCAAACAAACAAAAAACAAAACCCCGAGCATTTATACAGAGCAATATCCGCTAAACGTGCTCGGATCGTTTTAAAACGGCTCCCCGGCCGAAAGCAACCAATAACATGTCGTAAGACTGGACATGGCGCCTGTTAGGCGATGCTACAAGCTTTTTCAGACAAAGATAACACTGTTCACTGCCAGGTACTCATTTTGTACCTGAGTGCGTTGAGAGAATGTCAGTAAAGAGCCTTTTTTTTTTCTCCAAGGAATCAACTATACGCCGCTAAGAGCGGGTTACGAAACCTGGACCTTTCGATCCGAGGGTGTGAGTCATACCACTAGACCACATAGCGGCAAAATAGGCGCGACGGTACCGCATTTAACATCATGTTGTCTTCCTTACTGACGGTTCCGATAGCTTAGTCGGTAGAGCACTCGCTTCATCTATATTGGCGACCGCGATCGATTTCAAGTGCAGTTGAGATTTTTTCCTTCTTCTTCTTCTTCTTCTTCTTCTTCTTCTTCTTCTTCTTCTTCTTCTTCTTCTTCTTCTTCTTCTTCTTCTTCTTCTTCTTCTTCTTCTAAGATCCCCTCCCCTCCTAATCTACACGCCAGTGATCAGGTAGCTGACTCTGTCACTACTGGCGGAAAGTCTTTGCGATTGAATCTCGTCCTATCGAAAGGGTAACAAGCAATTGTTACTTTTCTTTTAAAACTATTTTTAAAAAAACCCCGTATAAACTCTTTATGACTGTGAAGGACAACGTTTTATGACCCTTTATCGTCAGTGAGATTTAGAGCAAAACAAAATACATGAACACGTAAGACGAGAAGTAAAAGTAGTCCTTCAGAGTCATTAAGTGGAGTTTATCCCGGTTTTGTAGCGTTAAACCGACAATTATTGCAATTGCAAACTGCCCTTTGGATAAGACGCCAGTACTCTCCACCAGATCTAACTACTGCGACGAAAGGGTGGTTGGGGGGGGGGGGGATCAAATAAATATGTACCCACTTCATCCGTATTCAATACCGATACTATTTGCCTGTTAAGCGAGTGCTCTACCTACTGAGCTATCAGTGCCTTCGCGTAGTGATCAATCGCGTGTTGATGTACACACTTTAATAAATCACCATGGACGCAGGGTATGCACGTGAGTAATGCCGACATTGTTCAGGGAATCAATGTTTGAATAATGAAGACATAATTTATATACAGTGCACGCACTTGAAACAGATCGGCCTCAATTAACCTTATAATTTATTCGAGTTACTAGTCCTGCGTTTCTGTGGTCGATGGCCTGATACAGTCACCTTGCATTCTATAATGAGATTGTTCTCCCTATACAACTGTGGAGCTGACATACATAAATATACACAACAAACACAAACACACAAAACACACAAACACACACGTAAACTGAAGTATTTATATAGTGCAATATCCACTATGTGTGCTCAAAGCGTTATACAAAGGGCCCCTAGTAAACAGCAACACTTAACTTGTAGGACAAGATAACATACACCTGTTAGGCTATATGACAATATTTTCCGACAGAGACAAAACGGTGTTAACAGCCTTGGTACGGTGAGAGAATGTGAGTGAAGAGACTTTCCCAAGGGTGACACGCTTTTAGCACGTTTGTATACATATATATATATATATATATATATATATATATATATATATATATATATATACATATACCAAGGATTACTATACTGGAAAGGATTGACATGTGGAATCTTCAGCCCCCGCTAGTGGGGGCCATTGGTTGGATAACGATTTCAAGCAAAACTACTACTTTTCTGCCTTGGTACAATTTCCTTGAATGCGCAATAATTGATTCTGTTCTTATAATTTCGGTACTTTATAAGAAATTGGTTAATTGGCGACCATAAGTTTTAAATAATATTTCTTATATCTTGAATGATATGAAAATATATAAAAAGTAGTGAACTATCAACAATTTTACTGGAAAGTATGAACTATATTTTATGACGCCCTCTTACAAATTGAGTGATTGGGTTTATTTTCATTTTTTAAAATCGAAAGTACGAATCTGCTTTCAATTGCTTTTAATAACTAGATAGATCTATGGCTAATTTATCGAACCAGAATCTTTGAAAAGTGGTAAGTACCAATAATAATTGCGTAATAATTATTATTTAAGAAATGTTTAGAATTAGCATCTGGCTGTAGTTCCTGCAGACGATAGATAGACCCGTTGTCGTGCTCGCTCTGTCGAGTCGCACAGATTCAGATATGGTGATCAGACTGACATCCTGATTCGGATTTGTTTCTTATTTTATTATGGCTTGTGGCTTTATATTTATATCTTTTTTTTTCTATATGGTTAACTGATAAATATTGACTTTATTGTATTAGTCTAGTGTATAAGTCTAGAGGGCCCTTTGCTCGTCACGTCAACTTCACAACTTGAACTTGAACAGTTGCTAGATAGATAGTAGTCATTGCTATTGCTAGATAGCTAGACTAGAATAGTTAGTGGGTCTGATATTACCATATATGATGGAACTTGGACTCTGAATATATAGTTATGCCCATTACATGGATCTGATGTTGCTGATATGACTGTCAATCGTATGGGTCTAGTACTCTGAATATATAATTTTGCCTCATTGATCAAAATGATCTGAGTCTGAGATGTTACTGTTACAACAGTTACACTACACTCACCCAACTCAATCACTCTAATTATCTTTGTGATTATGGGAGGGAATTATGGATCCATTGACTGAAAGGATTGTACTAGTAGTCTGAATATATAGTTTTGTCTCAATGATCTGAGAAGTAACTCTATTAATTAACTCTTGACTACATGGAAGGGAACTATGGATCTGATTCTGATGCTACTCATTGACTGTAAGGAATGAACTATAGTATAGTTGTCAGATTTTTATGAATGGCGCATGTTTTTCTAGTTTTTCTCAGATGTCCTTCTATCAAAAGTTGTAAAACTTTTTGTCAACCTCCGAATCAATTTCTATTAACTGAATAAACATTTTGGCCCGTATTGTGATGCCATATCACAAAAAAAGATTTCTTCTTCACGACCTATAAAAATCTACTTTAAAACCCCTGTCATAAAATTAGAGATTTTACTCTGCTAAAAATGTAAACATTTTCGCACCACAAAGTAAGATGAATTCATTGTTTTTCAAAATTATCTTGTGACACGGTAGTTCCGGCTAGTGGTTATGAGTTCATATCATACTATTTTCCGAATAAAAGCAACACACATTAACTGTTATAAAGTAACAACTAATGTAGTTTGCATCCCGTTTTGACTTTGTAATTTATTGCTTTTTATTTACATCACGTCACAATTACCGAAGACTGATATGAATCTCTAGCTTTAACTCATTTGAACTAGTGATTAAATACTCAAAATTGTCAAATTAACAATGAACGTTTATATTTAACTTTGAAAAATTGTATCTATGCATGAACGTTTCACACAGCATTTTAAGTTTTCTTTTAAACATATAAGCTCTTAAACAATACGATATGATACGGAATCTCTATCGGTTCCTCTCTCGTAAGGCTGCGAAAAGAAGTCCACTTTTATCTATCGATAAGTCATTAATTAAAGAGGACAGCTATGGAATATGAATTTCACAACCAACCCTCAGTTTTGCATGTTATTGTTGTTGAACACAAGCACATATTTGTGGAAACATTGTATCATAAATTGATGAATTTCTACTTTTGACTGGTCTACATTAAATTTATGTAATCCTCTTTGGCATAAAGAACAAGCTATTTCTCAAAAATTTGAAATCAAAATAATGTTGGAAGCGCGTAATGTTCACTTTCATTTGTATTCATCAATAACGTATATTGATTGTTATAAAATGTAAACATGTCTGTCGTTCCTTCATATTCGGATTCTGTACGAACATCATATAAGTTTCAATTAACCGAACATTCCATTTTAACAAATTCTTTCAAAATGGATAAGCGGAAAATCATATTTTTGACACTATAATCATATTTAGATTCCAATAATTACTAGTTATCGATTTTAATATAGCTGTAATAAGTGAAATTCTTTCCTATTGTTTTAAAATTCGTGAAAAAATATATTTTACTAGGACAAAATGATCCAGAGGTTCATACAAATTTTTGCAGCTGTACATTGTGAACAGCTGAGAAAAAGAAGACAAAGGTGCGCCCCTTATTAAAAATCCGACTATTGTATCCCTTAGTAGATATTTTGGTATTCATCTTTTTCTTGGGATCATCCTCCGCAGATTACCTCCCTTTGCTGATATTTTACATCTCCTTTCCCCTTCATCTAATTGTTCACCTTCATCTTCATCATCATTTTACATGTACATTCATTAATCGAGCTTCTAAAGAAATCATCCTGAATCAATCACTATAAGGTCAGTTTTTAGAATATCTTACTACTCATCCTTTCCGTTTCTTGGCTACTCTTATTCACTGCTGATAATAATAATCATTAAATATTTTTTGGACCCAGAATTCACAATCACTCTCTAAAATGGTAGATCTTGCCATATAATAATGCCCCTGCTGTTATTTTGGTGTAAATTTTCTCTATTTTTTGTTGGCCCCCACTAGCGTTGCCTGAAGATTCCATATGATTGTCCTTTCAGTATAGTTGTCCTTGACATATACATATATAAGTATATATATATATATATATATATATATATACATATATACATATATATACACACATATACACACAAAACAAACAAACACACACACACACACACACACACACACACACATATATATATATATATATATATATATGCACACACACATCAATTGATATTAAACATCCCAATAGATTTATATATTAAAATGTTCAACGAGCATCGTTTTCCGTGGAAAACTGAAGATCCTAAACTTCCCTTAAAGTCAAGATAGTTGTGTCAATGTGATAAATTACTTCTTTCCTTTCTGGTAATGGACACGTTCTAATATGCACAATGTTTATTGATAAGCAGAAATGAATATTATAACAGCTTCAAAAAATAACAAAATACCCAACACGGGCTTTAAACGCTTCTTCAGCCAATAACAGATAACAATGAAAACATAAATACTGCTATCGATCAGTTTTTAAAGTAATATATATATATAATTTCTTTAAAAAATATAGCATTGTGGAGAACATTGTGTTATTTGAGTCAATAAAAAAATTGATACGGCGCACAACTCTACTGAAAGATTTGAAAATTAGAAATGTATTTTTTACAGATAGATAAACAGATAACTTGATTTCCTTTTATGATTTAAAGTCAGTTTGAAAGTTCGTTGAGTCAAACAGATAATACCATAAAATATGTACCGACGACACTTGGCTCCCAAAATCAACTAATTTTGACACTGTAAAAAGTTGTCAATTTGCGTCATCTATTTATGACATCAAGTATTATTATTACTTCCGTTGTGTTGTTGATTTAGCGGTGATCAGTTTTGTTATGATATGTTTGTGTGTGTGTGTATGTTTGTGTGTGTGTTGTGTGTGGTGTATACATGTGTGTGTGTGTGTGTGTGTTGGCATTTTTCAGCAAATCGTGGCATTCATAGTGATATTATTCACTTGATCACATGAAGGTATTTCAGTCGCCATTTTGATTCTTTTTTTACTATTAGGTTAGCTCGAGAGGTTAGTATAAGTGTTATTAAAGGTGCTAGGGTGTTTGTTTTTCCATAAGTTAAGTAAAGGGGAGACATTCCGAAAGCTCCTACATCCCCAGTATTCTTTAAATTTGTATTTTCACCGTTGATATTTTGTCAGGCATTTATTGATTCAGTTTGTCATATAGAAGTATTTTAAAAACTCTAGAACAAACCTTGATAGATTTGTGAAAGTTTAAAATTTCCTAATTTGACCATTGTTTTGATTTTCGGCCGCCATTGTGATTTGTTAAGTATTGAAAGGTAGTGCAAAGCAGTCCGAGAGCTGTTTTTTCTATCAGGGTTAGCTCGAGAGGTTAGTCATAAGTGTTATTAAAGGTGCTAGGGTGTTTGTTTTTCCATAAGTTAAGTAAAGGGGGGACATTCCGAAAGCTCCTACATCCCCAGTATTGTTTAAATTTGTATTTTCACCTTTGATCTTTTGTCAGCACGGTGGTAGAACAGCACATTCAACGTTCAAAATTCCAATTCCAATAACGGATAACAGCACCTGTAGCATCAGTCGCCAATCAGACACAGCTAAGTTACTGAAGAGTAGTTCTCTCATAATTTGGGATGAAGCACCTATGATGGACAGGCGTGTATTTGAATGTGTGAGCAGGACATTTTGTGACATAACAGGCAGTTCAAAACCTTTTGGGGGCAAAGTGGTTGTACTTGGATGGGATTTTCGGCAAATTCTACCTGTTGTTAACAAAGGAAGTGAAGCCATATTATCTATCAGAGAGAGCAATTTTGACTACAACCCATGAAAATGTTGACAAAATAAATGCAGCCGTTCTGTCCAGGTTGACCTCATCAACTAAACAAATTTACCGCAGTGCTGATTCCATTCAAAGTGACTCTGACATCAACTTATACCCGATTGAATTCTTGAACGAACTTACACCTCCCGGACTTCCTCCACATGCATTACATTTGAAAGCCAACACGTCAGTCATGCTGCTTAGAAATATAAATCCTAAATCAGGCCTCCTAAATGGCACCCGTTTGTTAATAATTAAATTAGGTTCAAAAGTATTAGAAGCCAAGATAACTACCGGTAGTAGAGCTGACGACATAGTGTGTATCCCTAGAATCAATCTGACGACAACAACTGATTCAGGCTTACCATTTATTATAAATAGAAGACAGTTTCCGGTAAAATTGTCATATGCGATGACAATTAACAAGTCTCAGGGGCAGACATTAAGCAAGGTGGGGATTTTCTTACCACAACCGGTATTCACACACGGACAACTGTATGTTGCTGTGTCACGGGTCAGAGGCTATAGTGGCTTACACTTCATGTTGGGCCACACAGAAAAATCAACCGAAGATATACCAAATTACACAGACAACGTTGTTTACCAATCTGCCCTCATTAAATGATGGTGAGTACCGTATCGAATGAAAATAGTTCTTTCCCCGCGAAATTGCGGGCTTTTTACTAGTATATATATATATATATATATATATATATATATATATATATATATATATATATATATATATATATATATATATATATATAATTGTTTTTTTAGTTGGTAATTGCTGAAGAAGGGATTTGAGCCCAAAACATTCCGTGTTTGATCTTTTGTTCTTTTTTTGTTTTTGTTTTGAAGCTTTTATATTCGTTTTCGTTTTTTACTTTTTACATCCACAGCTTCTCGCAGCTTAGTATCTTTGCACTGAAATGCAGCTTTCAATAGATAGTTCAAGGATTTCGTCACTCAGGTCTTTGTTATTGTTTTTTTGCCATCCGCGTTTATGAGTAATACTCACTGAATTGTATTAACCTGACTATAAACGTTCATGGATACATACAGTTTTGTGTATTGGTCCGTTATACTTCCGGGTGGCAATGTTATGAGCTTCTTAGCCAAGCGCATACTATCTATAAAAAAAAGCTTATATTGCGTCTTGTATTTGATAACTAATACCCTTCCTTATCGCCTCCAACACGGAACAAACTAGCCGCATTAGAATAGGGGACAAAAAATATTATCAGAAATAGAGACTCTTTGTTATTTAAACCAGAAGTGATATTTTTCTTTTAAAATTTTGACCGAGAAACCATCGGTGTTAACGCCCTGTGATGAGAAATCTTTTTATTCTTGTTCTCTTAAAATATCTTCATTATAATATTTATACGCCATATTATATTGTCGTATTCTGACAAATGGCCTTGTTATAATTTTGGTCAGAAACTTTATATATATCTCTCTCTTTCTCTCTTTCTTTCTTCATTCACTTCTCAAAGACTAACACTGTGAAAACATTTCATGGGATTTCTTTATTTGTTCTAGACGTCTAGAATGTTATTTAAAGGAATGCGCATAGTTATGCGGTCTAGTGGTATGACACTCGCTTTCGGATCGGAAGGTCATTGGTTCGAGCCTCGCTTGGCGCATAGTTGAGTCCTTGCAAAAGGCTCTTTACTCACATTATCTCACCGTACTCAGGTGAAAAATGAGTACTTGGCCGTCGTCTCTGTTCGGAAAAAAATTGTAATATCGCTTAAAAGGCGTCATGTCCCGCCCAACATGTTAAATGTTGCTGTTGGCCAGGGACCCTTGAAAATCGCTTTGAGCACGTTTAGTGGATATTGCTCTATGTAAAAGCTAAAATAAAGCTCAATGCCAAAAAAAAACAAAAAAAAAAAAAAAAAAAAAAAAAAAAAACAACAACGAAAAAACAACCAAAACCCCCCCCCCCCCCCCCCCCCCCCCCCCCCCAAAAAAAAAAAAAAAACAAAAAAAAAAAAAAAACATACAAAAAACAAAACAGAAAGGCAAGTTTCACAAATGACAGAGTTCAAATCTTTTGGCAATCTTGAAAAGTTGGGATTTTAGACTGTTGAAAATTTTGACAAGTGTCAAAGCCATGTAATTCGACGGTTATTTGGAGTAAAGATTTTTCTGGCCAAAATTAAATCAGCACGTTTTGTGAGATTACGGCCTGTAGAATGGCCGGAACGTTAACTCCAGAATGTAGGTTACCAGATTGACTATCGGGACCACACACTGTGGGGTGAGTCAGTGCCAGACCCGGTGAGTGTTCTTGACAGCTCCATTGAGAAGGGCAAAATCTCTTCTATCTCTCTTTCTCTATTTCTTTCTTTCTTTCTTCATTCACTTTTCAAAATTTAACTCTGTTGAAAAATTCCATAGGATTCATTTATTTGTCATAGAATGCTATTTAAAGAAATGGGCATAGTTACAACAACAACCAAAAACAAAAAAAAACAAAAAAACAAAACAAAAACAAAACAAAACAACCCCAAAAAAATAAATAAAAAAAACCCCCAAAAACAACTCAAGCAAAACAAATCTAAACAAAAAACAAACAAACAAAATAATAATAATAATTTAAAAAACACACAACCCCCCCCCCCCAAAAAAAAAAAAAACCCAGTTATTTCAGTTATTTTCTAACCCCCCCCCCAAAAAAAAAAAAAAAAAACACCAAAAAAACCCCCAAAAAACAAAAAAAAAAAAAAACAAAAAAAACAGAGCAAAATGGATCAGGAGGAAAATATTATTTGCGAAACCGACTCGGGGCAGCGTGACCAAGCGGTAAGACCTTTGCTTCGTACCCGAAAGGTACCGAGTTCGAATAACCGTTGCGTTGTGTGGCCTCGCCCTAGCTCAGTTTGTGGCGCTGCACTGCGGCTGACGCCTGGGTTATTTCAGTCTTCCCTTGGAATAGACCCTAAAGAAAAATTTCCCCTATTGTATGAATAAAGGGAATTTGATTTATTTATTTATTTATGTATTTATTTATTTATATATTTATTTATTTATATATTTATTTATTATATCTCTCTAAGTTGTTCATCATTAGCCACAGGATCATGGAGCCAGAGTCTGTCCCGATCTCTATAGTGTTAAACGGACATTCGCAATTGGATTCAATAGTCTGATGTCACGTCGCCCAGCAACGGCGACCATCATGGTTCTAAACAAAGAAAATCTGTATTTTTATTTTTTATGCTGGCTAGAACTTTTCATATTATGTCTTGTGATCAGAATGTGTAAAAGTCAAAACATGATCAGATTTATGCTTTTTTTTCCTCTGGATACGCTTTTATGCTCGTCGGAGAAATACATATAAGGGCGTCGGCCATTGTTCCGATAGTTTAGAACCAGTTACTAAGTTACCATGCGTCATTACGAGGAAGTGACGTGACGACTGTTGACGAGTATTGCTTACTACAAGTTAGATAATATGCACTGATGGTCTTTGTTATCGTTATCATGCTTATGAGTAATTGGATTCAGTAGTCTGATGTCACGCCGCCCGGCAACGGCGGCCATCTTGGTTCTAAACAAAGAAAATCATTACTTTTTATTCTTCATACTGGCTAGAACTTTTCATATCCTTGTGATCAAAATGTGTAAAAGTCAAAACATGATCAAATTTAAAGGTTTTTTTTTCCTCTGCATACGCTTTTATGCTCGCCGGAGAAATATTTCATACGGTGCCCGCCATTGTTCCGATAGTTTAGAGCCAGTGTTACTAAGTTACCATGCGTACTTAGGAAGGAAGTGACGTTACGACCTTTGAAGAGTATTCTCACTTAGCAGTATAAACTAGTCTATAGATATAACGAAGATGACGTTACTCAAGCCTTTGTTATTGTATATTGCCATCCGCGTTTGTGAGTGATTCTCACTAAACTGTATTAACTAGACTATAAAAGTTTATGGTTACACATAGTTTTGTGTGTTGGTCCGTTATACTTCCGGATGGCAATGTTGTGAGTTTCTTAGCCAAGCGCACAGCATCTATATTTCAGTGAGATCTAATCACCGCAATGGCTGTCTAAAAACAATAAAAAACCGATCAGTGACGTCAATTTCGTTATTTTTATAAGACAAGACAAATTAAATTTGATTTTCTCTCTTAAGAAAATCCTAGATGTTACTGTAGAGAAATAAATACAAAATTATTTTATATAGTGAAACAAAGACATAGAATAATGACGTATAGGATATATTATTTTACACCAGGGAAATCAATTTTAACTTGATTTTCATTTCACAATCTTTAATATTAAGATGTGGGAATTTGCTTTGGTGTTGTGAGTTTAATTAAAAATACAACGATGAATGATCTCAGGTCACTGGCCATTGGTAGATTGCGTTGTATAGTCTTTCGAGTAAGTGCGGCAAATTTAATGCAATGATTGAAGCTATATATTTATATATATATATATATATATATATATATATATATATATATATATATATATATATATATATATGTATATATATGAGTGTTAGGTAGGAGAGTGCTCGATAACGTTGGTTAGAGCTAATATAAAATATAAATGGAGTCACTCACTTATTTATGGCCGAAACACATGTTCCTGTGGTCTCCATCCACGTCGTCAGTCGGCATATTATGTCCGTAGTCTCCGTAGATATAAATATGTATATATTATATTATATATATATATATATATATATATATATATATATATATATAAATTGTAAAAACAAAAACCATGAAATAATAGTGGTCAACTTTTGCAGACATAGAAACCAATACCTCCTATGAAAATACCAACCACCATAACCGATAAACACAACAATCTACTTACACTTTCACCTCCTGATAAGAGCGAATACTCGAAACAATAATATTGTAGAAATTGATCATAATTATACTTGAAAGATTATATATATATATATATATATATATATATATATATATATATATATATATATATATATAATATATATATATATCCCCTTTGATTGAAAGCATGAATATGTATTTATGTATATATATATATATATATATATATATATATATATATATATATATATATATATATATATTTATGAAAAATAATCTCAAGATAATGCAAGTTAAGGCGTGTTCGATATCAATTGCAAACCGTTGTGGAGATGAGAAAAACATAAGGCAAAAAACTGAGGCTTTTGTTTTTAATCCAAGGTCAAGGCCATTTGACATTGTCGCACGACGGACTTAATCAGATCATCTAGGACCGGACAATGAAGGGATTCTGGGATCAAATATTGATTCCACGCTGAAATAGAGAGATGTCCCTAAAACAAGACAGATCCTTAAAAAACACAACATACCGGGGTTTTTTTCAGCTCACGCCTGCGTCATATTATTTTCACGCTTATTTTATGATTATTTTTATTATTTTTGGCAGAGAGCATGTTTGAAAGTTAATAAGTCCTTTTAAAACGGAAGGAGATTCTTCTATTTTATAGTGTTTTTTTTACAGTGGGAACGAAACTGACGCTACTCGGCTCTTTGTTATTGTTTTTAGACAGCCATTTTGGTGATTAGATCTCCCTAAATTATATCAACCAGACTATAAACGTTCAAGGTTACACAGTTTTGGTGTTGGTGCGTTATATCCGGATATCGGATGTTGTGAGTATTTTACCTAAAAGCATAACATCAATTGACATTTTATTGATACATTGCGTTTAGTTTAAGAAAAACACTCATTATTTTGCACCCTCCGGATATAACGCACCAGCATACATAACTATGTGTAACCTTAAACGTTTATAGTCTGATTAATACAACTTAGTGTGCGGCGATGTGGTCTTGTGGTATGACACTCGCTTTCGGATCGGAGGGTCCTGGGTTCGAGCCTCGCTCGGCGCATAGTTGTGGTCCGTGGAAAAGGCTCTTTACTCACATTCTCTCACCGTACTCGGATGTAAAATGAGTACCTTGCCGTTATCAGCGTTGTCTCTGACGGAACAAAATTGTAATATCGCCTAACAGGCGCCATGTCTCGTTCTGCTTGCTGATACTAAATAATGGTCAAGGACACGATGACCCTAGATACACCCCATTTCAACATCGCTGACATCTCTCTTTCGCCCCCCCCCCCCCCCCCCCCTTTTCTTTCTCTTTCTCCCATAACGATAACACCGGAACCCTCAACAAAAACAGATAATCGGGAATTCCCGTTCCCCCTGCCTCGTCGACCACTAATGGTTTTACATAACTCGACCTCCCATGCCATTTATTATTTGTACTTCTGCGCATTGCGATTTCACCAGTATCGATCCCAAATTGCCACACGGGTTAGCTCCCTTGGCTCTGTGACGACGGCGACGCTGCAGCTAACGAGAATTTTATGAAGCGATGCTTGAGTTGTTCCCCTTTGATTGAAAGCGTGAATATATTACACAACGCCTCAAAGCGGTAATTTCTTGGAATTGTTTCGGTGCTTATTAAATTGAATGTATAGATGTTATGCGTTTATCCACAAAACTCATAATATTCGCAAGACAGTTATAAGAACAACAAAGATAGTGCAACCTTAAACGTTTATAGATAGTATGCGCTTGGCTACGAAGCTCACAACATTGCCACCCGGAAGTATAACGGACCAACGCACAAAACTCTGTGTGACCATGAATTTTTATAGTCTGGATAATACAGCAAAGTGAGAATTACTCATAAACGTGGATGGCAAAAAAGCAATAACAAAGACCTGAGTCGCGTCAACATCATTCTATCTATAGTCTGATTGATACAATTTAGTGAGAACTATTTATAAAATAGGCTGGCTAAAAAAAAACAACAACATAGAGCCGAGTAACGTTAATGTCGTTCCTTCTATAGAATAAAACCTAGGACTTAGGTTGGGTTTATGTATTATTGATGACGGATTGGAATCGCTTTAAAACCAAACAAACTTAAACTTAAGCTTTTATATAGCGAAATATCCACAAAACGTGCTCAAAGGGTTCCTATCTAACAAAGGCACTTAACATGCTGGACCAGACTAGACGCCTGTTTGGCGATTTTGCATTTTTTGTCGGACAGAGACAATGCTGTTAACAGCCAGGTATTCATTTTACATCTGAATACGGAGAGAGAATGCGAGTAAGTAGCCACTTTTCCAAGGACTTAACTATGCACCGCTCAGAGGGGACTTGAACCCAGGACCTTCCAATCAGAATTGCGAGTGTCATACCACTAGACCATATAGTAATTAAAACTGAAACATCATTTATATATATATATTTTTTTAAAATAGGAAAGAAAAATATGATGGTTCCTATTTCATTGGAAGTGTAAACCCACTCTTCGGGAGGACTGAACACATGCCTTGTGTTATTAATGGCATCTTATTGTCTAATTAAAAATGCTGATCTTCCAACCTTTTCCAAGGACTCAACTATTCACCAAGCGAGGCTCGAACCCAGGACTTTCCTATCCGAAATGAGTACCATACCGACCACAAGACCACATAGCCGCCTTATTTTATTCATTATTAGTCCTCCGAAGGATTTAGGAACCAAAAGTGTGGAGGGTGTGACGTCATGACTTTTCTTCCCTATGTATATGACCGGCATACAACCGTTTTGAGATCTGTGGTCACACATAATGGGTGAGAGAAATGAAAACAGGCTGATCTAATGTCGTTATTGTTTCGTTTTACTTGTTGCATTTGTGCCGCGGGGAAAACATTGATTGACGGAGAATGAAATGCATCGGCAATATCATTCTGACAGCGAATTCAAAATAATTAGAACGCTCTTAACTAGTTACTCTTGAAAAACTCGTATTTAAAATTTGGCCAGAAAACTCGTCCTTCAAATATCGACCTATTGAAATGACCCTCATCCTGGGAAAAAACTCTCAAACCTGGAACTTATGGAAGACTTCGCGAAGTCCCCGGTTTGAGAGTTTTTGTCAAGATGAGTGTCGTTTATATCGATCGATATTCGAAGGACGTGTTTTCTGGCCAAATTTTTAAATACGTGTTTATCCAGAGTACGGCAGTTAACTGGTTGAAAGCAAATAATTCACGATGTTTTTTTATTTATTATTCTTTCTCGATTTCTCATTATTTTGGTTGCGTCGTGTTGGAATGGAGATGAATAAAATATGGAATCTCTTGTCACAATATAGATAGATCCATATAAATAGAATGCGCTTGGCCAAGGAGTTCACAACATTGCCATCCGGAAGTATAACGGACCAACAAACAAACTCTGTGTAACCATGAACTTTTATAGTCTGGTTAATACAGTTTAGTGAGAACAACTCACAAACGCGGATGGCAAAAACAATAACAAAGGCCTGAGTGACGTCATCTGCATACTATCTATACAAGGCTGTGTTTATGTATGTATTTATTTATTTATTTAAATGTGTGGCTATAGATAGTATGCAGATGACGTCACTCTGGCCTTTGTTATTGTTTTGCCATCCGCGTTTGTGAGTTGTTCTCACTAAACTGTATTAACCAGACTATAAAAGTTCATGGTTACACAGAGTTTGTGTGTTGGTCCGTTAATTTCCGGATGGCAATGTTGTGAACTCCTTGGCCAAGCGCATTCTATCTATAGATAGTGTGCGCTTGCTAAGAAACTCACAACATCCGGAAGTATAACGGATTAACACACAACACTTTGTGTAACCATGAACTTTTATAGTCAGATAATACAGTTCAGTGAGAATTACTCATAAACATGGGTGGAAAAGACAATAACAAAGACCCGAGTGACGTCAACTTCATTCTATCTATAGATAGTATGCAGATGACGTCATTCAGGCCATTGTTATTGTTTTTTGCCATCCGCGTTTGTGAGTTGTTCTCACTAAACTGTATTAACCAGACTATAAAATTCATGTTACACAGAGTTTGTGTGTTTGGTCCGTATATTTTCCGATGGCAATGTTGTGAACTCCTTGGCCAAGCGCATTCTATCTATAGATAGTGTGCGCTTGGCTAAGAAACTCACAACATCCGGAAGTATAACGGATCAACACGCAACCATGAACTTTTAAAGTCAGAATAATACAGTTCAGTGAGAATTACTCATAAACATGGGTGGGAAAAGACAATAACAAAGACCCGAGTGACGTCAACTTCATTCTATCTATAGATAGTATGCAGATGACGTCACTCAGGCCTTTGTTATTGTTTTTGCCATCCGCGTTTGTGAGTTGTTCTCACTAAACTGTAGTAACCAGACTATAAAAGTTCATGGTTACACAGAGTTTGTGTGTTCGTCCGTTATACTTCCTTGACATGTTGTGAACTCCTTGACCAAGCGCATTCTATCTATAGAGTCCAGTGGTATGACACTCGCCTCGAGTTTGAATCAAGCTGTGAGCGGCGCATTGTTGAGTCCTTCGAAAAGGCTCTTTACTTACATTGTCTCACCGAACTCATGTAAAAGGAGTACCTGGCCGTTAAAAGGGTTGTTTCTGAAAAAAAAATGTAATATCTTGTCATAAGTGTTGCTGTTGGCTTGGATCGCTTTGACGAGACATGGCGCCATAAAATAAAATGAAATATGAACTTCATGTAACGCATTTCCACGGATTAACCATGTTCAATGCGCTCTCACAATGTCTTATTTATTCTCCCAGTGGACCACATGGAACCATATTTCTAATTTGTGGCAGCTTCTCAGACTGGTTCAGATCTGTTTTCTTTTCCCTTAAGTATATTTGATATTCATATTTAATGAACAGTGAGACATGTCCATTTTTATGTATCATTGAGCTTTTTTATATGGCGCAATATCCACTAAACGTGCTCAAAGCGCTTTACATGGGGTCCCTGGCCAACAGCAACAAGTAGGACGAGACATCACGCCTGTTAGGCGATATTACAATTTTTTCGGACAGTGATAACGCTGTTGACGGCCAGGTACTCATTTTACACCCGAGTACGGTGCGAGAATGTGAGTTAAGAGCCTTTTCCAAGGACTCAGCTATGCGCCGAGAGAGGCTCGAACCCAGGATCTTCCGATCCGAAAGCGAGTGTCATACCACAAGACCACATAGCCGCACAATCATATATTACAGTATTTAATTTATGTGCAAAGTATTTTTTTTAAAAACTTCTTATTGACGGCGAAAAGCCTTAAAAAGGCTTAGACCGGTCTACTGATTATAAATCAAATTTTATCTAGAAGATATTTTACAACATTTTTTTTTTCAATTATTATTTTTATATTTTGTTGCTATTGTTTCTAGTTGTTGTTATATATAAATTATGCATAATATGTATTTTTACCGAGAATAAATAATGTATTCATCATCTGTTGTGCTATATTGATAGAACGGAGATGACGTCACTCAGGTCTTTATTATTGTTATTATTTTTTGCCATCCACGTTTATGAGTAGATCTCACTAAACTCTATTATTCAGTCAATAAAAGTTCAAGGTTACACACAGTTTTGTGTGCTGGTCCGTTATACTTCCGGATGGCAATTTTGTGAGCTTCTTAGTCAAGTGCATACGATAAATAGTATGCACTTAGCTAAGAAGCTCACAACATTGCCATCCGGAAGTATAACGGACCAAAACTCAAAACTGTGTGTAACCTTTAACTTTTATAGACTGAATAATACAATTAAGTGAGAATTACTCATAAACGTGGATGGCAAAAAAAAAAACAACAAAAAAAAACAACAACAAAAAAACAAACAAAAAACAATAACAAAGATCCGAGTGACGTCAACTTCGCTCTATCAATATTATTGTTAAGTATGTGAGAAAATGCTTTGATCTCTTTCCCATGATTTGCCATGTCAAAGGTCAAACCCATCTTGGCTTGACAAGGTACCCCGTTGACTTGGAGAGCCATGAAGAAGATAAAATCATGGGACAAACTTATCGACTCAGGCGTGGAAATGAAATCGTTCAGTATGGATCTTGCTTTATGGCAGACTCTTGTGGGTGTGTATACATACACACAGGCACACTCAAACACACACACACACACACACACACACGCGCGCTTTCCCAAAGAGTCATAGGCACTCATCTACGTGCGCACACAAACGCGCGCGCGCACATACTCACATATGTATTGATAGAATGCGCTTGGCCAAGGAGTTCACAACATTGCCATCCGGAAGTATAACGGACCAACACACAAACTCTGTGTAACCATGAACTTTTATAGTCTGGTTAATACAGTTTAGTGAGAACAACTCACAAACGCGGATGGCAAAAACAATAACAAAGGCCTGAGTGACGTCATCTTCGAACTATCTATATATAAACATCAATTCGTTGACGCTTCATCACGAATCCACACATACATTGTCCCGTGTATATCATGCACGTGCATACAAACACACCCACACCCACACACAGACACATACACGCATACACACGCACGCATGCAAACACACACACACACACATATATATATATATATATATATATATATATATATGTGTGTGTGTGTGTGTGTGTGTGTGTTTTGTGAGGTTTTAATGTGTGTGTGCATAGAGATGCGTGTCTAAGAGTGCATGTGTATGGATATAATATGTGACGTGTGTGTCTGTGTGTTTATGGATATGTGTTGATGTGTGTTTTAGGGTGTGGCGCGCACGCGTGTGTGTGTTTGTTTATATAAGTGTGTTGGGACGTGAGTATGGATATGTGGTGTGGTGTATGGATATTATATATGTTGATTATGAGTGTTTGGGTGTGTTTATATTTATGTTTTGTGCGTGTGTCTGTGTATGTGTATTGAGGTCAGAGTTTTGTTGATGTGAAGTGAAGGCAACATAAAAAGCCAGTCATGCGTTGATTTCAAATGATCATCACTTTTCGGAAATCGATTTAATCAATAACAGATCGATAATATCATACAAATGGTCAACTGCGATTTTAATTATTAAATCGATATAGATAGTATGCGCTTGGCTAAGGAGTTCACATCATTGCCATCCGGAAGTAAAACGGACCAACATACAACACTGTGTGAAACCATGATCGTTTATAGTTTGGTTAATACAATTTAGTGAGAAGTACTCATAAACGCGGATGGCAAAAACCATAACAAAGACCTGAGTGACGTCAACTTCGAACTATCTTTTGCCTGACACGAGAACCGTGGCCTTCGTAAAGTTATGGCATGATACTAACCAAAAAATGACGTCAAAATGCCAGTCTTTGGCTACAAAAGAAAACAAATCGTGAGTTGTATTCAATAGTTCAACCAATGAAATGACTTGTCTCCAGAGCTCTACTAACAACTCACTAGGCGGTGCAAAAACCAAATAATGACGTCAAACTGCCAGTCCTTTTGGATTTCAGTATCAGGCCATAACATAACGATGGCTACGCTAGAACCCTCAAGGACTGGCAGTTTGAAGTCATTTTATAGGTTTGTGTAGCGCGTCGAGTGAGTTGTTAGTCGAGCTCATGGAAACAAGTTATTTCATTTGTTGAACTATTGAATACAACTCACGATTTGTTTTCTTTTGTATGCACTTGGCTAAGAATTCACAACATTGCCATCCGGAAGTATATATCGTATATATATAGATAGTATGCGCTTGGCGAAGAAGCTCATAACATTGCCATCCGGAAGTATAACGGACCAACACACAAAACTGTGTGTATCCATGAACGTTTATAGTCAGGTTAATACAGTTCAGTGAGCATTACTCATAAACGCGGATGGCAAAAAAAAAAAAAAAATTAAAAAAAAAACAATTAAAAAGACCTGAGTGACGTCATCTTCGATCTATCCATATATATATATATATATATATATATATATATATATATATATATATATATATATATATATATATATATATTATATTCAGATGTTATTTCTTCTCACTAAATAAATTCTCTCGGACCATAACTTTTTGTGTTTTTGCACGATTGATATAACGAGAAGTAATGGTGTGTATTTTATTTAAACACATACCATCAATAAACAAATGCCATGTTTACCGACTTGACATTGAACACCCACATGTGGAAGTAGCCCATAATTTGTACGTCTCTATAATTTTTTATCTCCGTACATCTTTCTCTAACAATAATATCAGATGAAGTAAAGTAGGTCATGAACCGCTCATCTTTCACGGATTTCCCAAAAATGTAACCACGTTCCGTTACTAAGAATGGCTAACCGGAAGCATGGACATGCGTCTTGAAAACGTGCTCCGGTACATTCTGGTGTGTTGGTGTCATCATATCTTCTGTTGTCCGACCATGGTGTTTATTAATTACTGCGTAGGATGCGATCCGTATTCATTTCGCCTCGCCCTCACGATTTCTTGAATTATTATAATTCATCCTAGTCTAAGGAAGTTGGTACACTATAATATTATTATTATTACATTCAGCTTATTATTGATGCTATGCGTGTAGGTAGTGTGCGCTTTGCTAAGAAACTCACAACATTGCCATTCGGAAGTATAACGGGCCAACACACAAAACTATGTGTAACCATGATCGTCTATATTCTGGTAAATACAGTTTAGTGAAAATTACTCATAAACGCGGGTGACAAAAAACAAAAAACAAAAACAAAAACAATAACAGGCCTGGGTAACGACAACTTTGTTCTATCTATAGGTAAAATAATCACGTCATCCACCAGTCGGATATAACGTACCAACACACAGAGAACTTTTTGTAACGTTAAATGTTAATAGTCTGAATTGATATAATTTAGTGAGAGATAATAATTTAAATGGCTTTCTAAAAACAATAACAAAGAGCTGAGTGACGTCAGTTTCGTTTCTTCTTTAATAAGAACGTTTCATGGGCGGTCCATCGCGAGCAGTTTTTTTTCTCACTCAAAGTTGTTAACCAATCAAATGCTACAGTAAATCAGATATAATCCACTATCGGCATTATGATTTGTTAGATATTAAAGAAAGAAAGAAATAATAAGCCGCAAAAGACAGATTATCTACATAACTAATATTTCACAACACAAGTTGTCTGTCGCATTTTGAACAATCAAGTGTTAAACATTTTAGTCAGAAAATTCGTCCTTGTGCGGCTATGTAGTCATGTGGTATGAGACTCGTTTTCGCATCGGAAGGTCCTGCGTTCGAGCCTCGCACGGCGCATAGTTGAGTCGTTGGAGACGGCTCTTTACTCACATTCTCGCACCGTACTCAGGTGTAAAATGAGTACCTGGCGTTTACAGCGTTGTCTCTGTCCGAAAAGATTGTCATATCGCCTAATAGGCGTCATGCCCCATCCTAAATGTTAAATGATGCTGTTGGCCAGGGACTTCTTGTAAAGCGCTTTGAGCACAGTTGGTGGATATTGCTCTATATAAAAGCTCAATTTTTTTTCCAAATATCGATCGATACATTGGGTATTTGAAGGACGAATTTTCTTGCCCCACCCCCACCAAAAAAATACCTCCCCCCCCCCCAAGAAATTAAAGCAAAGCAAACAAACAACCCCCCCCCCCCCCCAACAAAACAAAACATAACTATAAACCAACAAAAAACATAAACTTAAAATTAAAAAAAAAAGCAAACACAAGAACAAAACAAAACAAAACAACACAAAAAGCAGAGTTCGTCAGTTCTAGTATAATATTATGTGTTGTTAATTAATGTTGGTTTCTCTGAAGAATCAGTAACTCACAAACTCTCGATTTTTCTCGATGCACACGCCAATGTTTAAGTGTCATCACTTGGGTGATATAATACATAGGATACTAGGGTTTACACATGGAACGATTAATGACGCAGACATGATAATGGTGGTGGTGGTGGTGGTGTTGATGATGATGATGACGATGATGATGATGATAATGGTGATGATGATGATGATGATGATGATGATGATGATGATGATGATGATGATGATGATGGTGATGGTGATCGTGGTGGCGGTGGTGGTGGTGATGATAATGATGATGATGATGATGATGATGATGATGACGATGATGATGATGATGAAGATAATGGTAATGATGATGATGATGATGATGACGATGATGATGATGATGATGAAGATAATGGTAATGATGATGATGATGATGATGATGATGATGATGAAGATAATGGCAATAGTGATGATGATGATGATGATGATGATGATGATGATGACGATGATGATGATGATGATGAAGATAATGGTAATGATGATGATGATGATGATGATGACGATGATGATGATGATGATGAAGATAATGGTAATGATGATGATGATGATGATGATGATGATGATGATGATGATGATGATGATGAAGATAATGGCAATAGTGATGATGATGATGATGATGATGATGATGATGATGATGATGATGATGATGATGATGATGATGATGATGATGATGATGATAAAGATAATGGTAATGATGATGATGATGATGATGATGATGATGATGATGATGATGATGATGATGAGTCTTATTCATTTACTTACCTATCCTCTCATTGGTTCCGTTGCACAAAAAGGCCTAGACGGCTCTATAGAATTCTTGTGAGATATCAATAACATTATCTGTATGCATAACTACACGATAAGAGTGTAATCGTTGACTCAATAATGTAAATAGCTTCAAGGTAAATATTTGGAATAATAGAGGTCAGCAAGGGTAAATACACTCTCTACAACGTGTACTTATTGACAGGTCTGATAACTCAAATTGATATGGTCTCATTGTTGTAATGGAAACACTCTCAAACCAACGTGTATTTGTTTGCAGGTCTGATTACCCATATTGGTATGGACTCATTGTAGGCAATGGAAATACTATCAAACCAGTGCATTATATTGTCTATTACAACAATGCTAATTTAGGCCCATAATTACGTTTGGTTATCAGACCTGCTAATATATGCACCTCAACAAACAAAAAATGCCGTAATCTAACCCCCCCCCCCCCAAAAAAAAAAAAAAAAAAAAAAAACAACAAACAAACAAAACAAACAAAACTAACAAACAAACAAACAAAAACAACCCACGTATACCTATATAATTTTGGCCAGAAAACTCGTCATTCAAATATCCATTGATTACAACGGCCCACACATCTGGTCCCAGGTTTGAAAGTTGTTTGTTGTCAAGAAGAGGGTCCTTTTAGTCAATCGATCTTTGAAGAAGGAGTTTTGTGGCCAAATATTTATTCGTGTATGTGGATTTTTGTTTCTTTTTGTTACAGAGTACAATACTTTTGATAGCTGTGATTGTCACTACCATTCTTGTGACGTAGAATGCCAAAACAAATTTAAAAAAAAAGAATTTAGCCAGAAAATTCTAAGTCCATAATATAAACGATTTATTAAGATGGTTTCCAACTTGTCAAAAAGTCCTAAATTGAATTCTTAGAGAAGTCTTGGGTTTGAAAATGATTGACGGTTTGGGTTGCTTTAATCATCGTTATTTGTAGATAACTTCAAACAAGGAGCCAAATACATAGGGCGTACAACAACATTGAATCAAGATCTAAAAAAATATCAAATACATTTAGAAACAACAACCGAATAAATTGTTTCAACAACACAAGGAAACATCCAACTGCCTCAGCACCTTAGCACACATGATGACATTTTAAGGCTAAGAATACTTGCACTAGACAGAGAATTGGATTCAGTAGTCTGATGTCACACCGCCTGGCAACGGCGGCCATCTTGGTTCTAAACAAAGAAAATCATTTCTTTTTATTATTCGTGCTGGCTAGAACTTTTCATATGTCTTGTGATCAGAATGTGTAAAAGTCAAAACATGATCAAATTTATGTGTTTTTTTCCCTCTGGATACGCTTTTATGCTTGCCGGAGAAATATTTCATACGGCCGTCCGCCATTGTTCCGATAGTTTAGAGCCAGTGTTACTAAGTTACCATGCATCATTAAGAAGGAAGTGACGTTACGACTATTGAATCCTATTATGGAGGCAGATTACTAACTGGATAATAGAAACAGACTGACAAACTCGAAGTGACGCACACATTCACGGCAAGCGTCCATAGAGACTGCGCAGCCATATTTATTTATTTATTTATTTACTTATTTATTTATTTATTTATTTATTTATTTATTTATTTATTTATTTATTAATTTATAGATAATAAATGAAGGAAAAGATTTCTGGCCGAAATTAAATTTTTGAAAATGTTGTTGCGTCGTTGTTAGTGTTCTGTTATCTGTCCACCCACGGGTTTATTATACAAGACAATAGAATACGGAGATAGGGATTTCAACATGCCAGATAGAATCTCTCACTCGTTGCCAAATCTGCCGTACTCTGGAAAAATGCATATTTTAAAATTTGGCCAGAAAACTCGTCCTTCAAATATCGATCGATTTAAATGACCCTCATTGACCCTCATCTTGGCAAAATCTCTCAAACCTGGGACTTTGCGAAGTCCCAGGTTTGAGAGTTTTGCCAAGATGAGAGTAATTTAAATCGATCTATATTTGAAGGACGAGTTTTCTGACCAAATTTTTAAATATGGGTTTTTTCCAGAGTACGGCAGAAATCTCATTATGGCTTGTAGGTCAAGCCATGTTTGGTGGTCATTTGCATGTGGAACTCGGCACCGATGGGTCATTGTCAGGCGATTCCACTATTGGGACTGATTTAAGGAAATTGAAACTTGCAGGGGGTGGAATAGGATTGGTGGACGAGTGGATGAACATGGATGGATGGATGGATGGATCGATGGGTGGGTGGGTGGATGGATGGGTAGGTGGATGGGTGGA